>NW_027601886.1:0-64814 GCF_053455715.1 Rhinoraja longicauda | reverse complement strand
CAAGAATATCCTTCCTTGAATTTGGAGACTACAACTGCACACAGTACTCCAGGTGCGGTCTCACTAGGGCCCTGTATAACGGCAAAAGGACCTCTTTGTTCCTATACTCAACTCCTCTTGTTATGAAGGCCAACATTCCATTGGCTTTCTTCACTGCCTGCTGTACCTGCATGCTTCCTTTCAGTGACTGATGCACTAGGACACCCAGATCTCGTTGTACGTCCCCTTTTCCTAACTTGAAACCATTCAGATAATATTCTGCCTTCCTATTCTTACCACCAAAGTGGATAACCTCACATTTATCCACATTAAACTGCATCTGCCATGGATCCGCCCACTCACACAATCTGTCTGAGTCATCCTGCAACCTCATAGCATCTTCCTCACAGTTCACACTGCCACCCAGCTTTGTGTCATCTACAAATTTGTTAATGTTACTTTTAATCCCTTCATCCAAGTCATTAATGTATATTGTAAATAGCTGCGGTCCCAGCACTGAGCCTTGCAGTACCCCACTTGTCACTGCCTTCCATTCTGAAAGGAACCCATTTATCCCCACTCTTTGCTTTCTGTTTGCCAACCAATTTTCTATCCATGTCTGTACCCTACCTCCAATACCATGTGCTCTCATTTTGCCCACTAATCTCCTATGTGGGACCTTGTCGAAGGCTTTCTGAAAGTCGAGGTACACTACATCCACTGGCTCTCCCCGGTCAATTTTCCTAGTTACATCCTCAAAAAATTCCAGAAGATTAGTCAAGCATGATTTCCCCTTCGTAAATCCATGGTGACTTGGAATGATCCTGTTACTGCTATCCAAATGCTCTGCAATTTCGTCTTTAATAATTGACTCCAACATGTTCCCCACCACTGATGTCAGACTAACTGGTCTATAATTTACCGTTTTCTCTCTCCCTCCTTTCTTGAAAAGTGGGACAACATTAGCTACCCCTCAATCCACCGGAACTGATCCTGAATATATAGAACATTGGAAAATGATCACCAATGCGTCCACAACTTCTAGCGCCACCTCCTTAAGTACCCTGGGATGCAGACCATCAGGCCCTGGGGATTTATCAGCGTGATGTCTCCGACTACATTTAACTCCGACTACTGTCTCTTACTACATTCTAACTTTGTCCCACCCCCTCCCCTGACATCAGTCTCAAGAAGGGTCTCGACCCGAAAAGTCACCCATTCCTTCTCTCCCGAGGTGCTGCCTGACCCGCTGAGTTACTCCAGCATTTTGTGTCTACCTTCGATTTAAACCAGCATCTGCAGATCTTTCTTACATAAGAAGCTATGGGAGTCAGTAGGTTTGTTCTAGATGTATGTCGATAGTCTGTCTCTTGTGATGGAGGCGGTGAGATATAGAAACAGTAGGGAGATGTCGGAGATGGTCCAAGAGGTTCACTTGCACCTCCTCCAACCTCATCTACTGTATCAGAGGTTCACTTGCACCTCCTCCAACCTCATCTACTGTATCAGAGGTTCACTTGCACCTCTTCCCAACCTCAATAGACAATAGGTGCAGGAGTAGGCCATTCAGCCCTTCAAGCCAGCACCGCCATTCAAAGCGATCATGGCTGATCACTCTCAATCAGTACCCCGTTCCTGCCTTCACCCCATACCCCCTCACTCCGCTATCCTTAAGAGCTCTATCCAGCTCTCTCTTGAAAGCATCCAACGAACTGGCCTCCACTGCCTTCTGAGGCAGAGAATTCCACACCTTCACCACTCTCTGACTGAAAAAGTTCTTCCTCATCTCCGTTCTAAATGGCCTACCCCTTATTCTTAAACTGTGGCCCCTTGTTCTGGACTCCCCCAACATTGCGAACATGTTTCCTGCCTCTAATGTGTCCAATCCCCTAATTATCTTATATGTTTCAATAAGATCCCCCCTCATCCTTCTAAATTCCAGTGTATACAAGCCTAATTGCTCCAGCCTTTCAACATATGACAGTCCCGCCATTCCGGGAATTAACCTAGTGAACCTACGCTGCACGCCCTCAATAGCAAGAATATCCTTCCTCAAATTTGGAGACCAAAACGGCACACAGTACTCCAGGTGCGGTCTCACCAGGGCACGTTACAACTGTAGAAGGACCTCTTTGCTCCTATACTCAACTCCTCTTGTTATGAAAGCCAACATTCCATTGGCTTTCTTCACTGCCTGCTGTACCTGCATGCTTCCTTTCAGTGACTGATGCACTCGGACACCCAGATCTCGTTGAACATCCCCTCTTCCTAACTTGACACCATTACATCCCCTCTTCCTAACTTGACACCATTTCATGTTTCCCCTGTTCCAGGTGTGGACTCCTGTATATCAGCGAGACAAAGCGCAGGCTCGGCAATCGTTACGCTGAACACCTCTGCCCAGTCCACCTAAACCTCCCGGATCTCCCGGTTGCTCAACACTTTAACTTCCCCTCCCATTCCCACACTGACCTTTCTGTCCTGGGCATCCTCCATTGTCAGAGTGAGCTTACAGCCCAGCGCTATGCACATTGAATTCTCTAACTTCAAGTAGCCCTTGCTTTCCCTCTCTCTATCCCCTCCCCCTTTCCAGAGAGCCCACCAGTCTTACTGTCTCCGACTACATCCTATCTCTGTACCGCCCACTCCCCTGACATCAGTCTGAAGAAGGGTCTCGACCCCAAACATCACCCATTCCTTCTCTCCAGAGATGCTGCCTGCCCGCTGAGTTACTCCAGCATTTTGTAACTATCTTCGATTTGAAACAGCATCTGCAGTTCGTTCCTACACTGTTTTGAATGAACTCAGTGACTGAGTCTCCAGAGAACTCTGGGGTCAAGAACTCTGAAGATCCACCAGCCTCCAGATGAAGAGGTTTCTCCTCACCTTGGTCATTTATAGCCCACCCTTACTCTGAGATTGTGACCCCCGACCCTGGATACCACAGCCAGGAGAAACCTCCTCCCTGTGTCCAGTCTATCAAGCATGGTAGAATTTCACAAGTTTCTGCAAGATCGCTGTCTTTTGAACACCAAGAATAGAGGCCAGCTTTACTCTATTTCTCCTCATGTGACAAACCCGTGTAAACCTGAAACTTGGTCTCTGTTTCTCTCTCCATAGACACTGCCTGAACCCCTGAGCACTTCCTGGATTCTCTGATTTTACCCCAGGAAACTGTCTGGAAAATCTTCAATGCACTCCCTCTATTGAAAGTGCACCTTTCATTAGGTAAGGGCACCAGGTTTGTATACAATCCTTCAAATATGGTCTCAAAAAAGACACACATCAGAAAGCATTCTATCCAGATGCATTACAACTTGGTTTGGAAACTTTAGAAACTCTGCCCAAGACGACAAGATATTACAGAGTTGTGGATGTAGCCCAGCCCATCAGATAGATCAGACCCCCCCTCCCCCCATGGACTACATTAACACTTCACGCTACCTCAGGAAAACAGCCAACATCATCAAAGACCACTCATACCAGGGTCATTCCCACTTTTCCCACTCTTCCGTCAGGCAGAGACTACAAAAGCATGAAGACACATACTAGCACATTCAGGAGCAACTACTTCCCTGCTGCTGTCAGATTATTGAATGGTCCTCCCATAAAATAAAGGGATAATCCCAGTCTCACAATCTAACAACAGTAATACCAATAATAAACCAACAGCAATAGCTCATTGAGGTTCTTGCACATTTTAATCTGCACTTTCTCTGTAACTGTAACCGGGTAGACTATATTCCACACTGGTATATTTCTTTTTGTGCTACCCGTTGTACTTTTGTAAAGCTTCATTGTATCATGTATAGAATGATTTGACTGGATTGTATGCAGAGTTTTTTTACTGTATCTCAATACACATGACAATAATAATCCAATTCCAAGGCCAGGTATAATTCTGGTGACCAATTCCAGGTACCCACGGTGATCCCACACTGACTGTACTTGACACACGGTGCCAGGACAACAAGAGGATCGTCAGTCAGAGCCAAAGAAGTGACCAGCCCTGTGATTCCAGGATAGGAACTCCAGCACTCCAACACATCACAACTTGGTAGTCTGGGGTCTGTGAAATATCCCAGGACAGGAGATTGGACAACTGGATAAATCCTGGGCCAGTATCCAGGCACCGTGCGATATTGTGGAATAGGAGCCCAGGCCTCAAGGTAGATACTGGGACAGAAACGTACAACTGGTGAAGATTCACCCAAGTGCAACAAACAAGACAGGAGCCCTGACATCCTGGGAATTCCAGGTAAAGAACCACCTCTCTGGGAAAGAGCTTACAGATCCCAGGAAGTACATTCACCCAGTCAGAGGGAATGGAGAGTGTTTCATCAACTTTAAATAGCTGGTCTGGAAACCTGAACACTCCACAACTTGTGAGGAATTTGGGTTTACAGGATCATTATCCTCACAAACTGTCACTGGTGTCCATGCGGGAGGTATCCTGGGATAAACTGGACGACAGCAAACCAACTCGACCAGAAGAACTTCCTTGGCAATATCTCCAAATGATCCTCTCAGCTAATTCACTGGCGAGGAATCCTGAATGGCCCCCTGCTCAGTCCACAGACGGTCACAGCAGTGACGATAAAGACTTCAGTGATTTATTTGAAGTGAAAGGGCCAGGAGATTCTGGAATGAACCCTCTGGATATCATTGCTGCCATTTTCCTCTGTGCCGACCACTCTCTACAGCAGGAACTGATGCTGAAGATGTCTCTGTGCCAACTTGCATTGCCCTTTCTGCTGCCGGAAGGGCACAGTTACCCCAGGGACAAGGTGAGGGGACCCATGGAAGGGCCTGGTGCCACCCTTCTCCTCTGGGCCATGAGGCCCATTGTTAAAATGTGGTGCCCACAATCTCCCACAGGGAGCAGCCGCGTTGTGGAGATGCCCATCGTGACAGCACCCGTGCCAACTGTCTCCTTCCTCAGACTCGGAAGGTGCACGGTGTCCAAATCCAGAGTCCTCAATCTCACCTTGAGCCAGACCCAGCTGCAGCAGAACATCTTCCTGCACTCCGGGATGGAATGTGGGAATGTGCCTCGTGGGATATCGGATGGGATGGCTGAGATCAGCTGGTATCTACCTTCTGGGAAGAGCAACACGGACATTTTGCCAGAGCTGCTGCATTCATCAACCTCCGAGGTGATGCTGAAACTTACCAGGGACACACTCGGTTTCTGGCAAAAGTCTCTGCTGCTCTCTTTGTTTTCACTGACGTTATCGGTGAGACGGAAAGAGAATTCCTCACCTCTCTCGCACAGTCACCGGCAAAACTCTTTCTGATAGTGACCACTTGCATCAGTGAGCAACACATCAACCCTGAGCAGGTAAAGAAACTGTTCAAAGATCTGAAGTTACAACCTCAACAATGCATTGTTCGGACAAATGTAAACGAGGCCGAACTTGTGGAAAAACTACGTTCTCAGATAAAACAAGTGATTCCCAGGAGTGACGGGGACCAGAACTTCCTGAGTCTGGAACAAATGGGTGACATTGCGAGGGAAAGTGGGATTCAGGTCGATGAACATCACCCTGAAATACAACGGGCCAAGGACCTGACATCCAAACCACAGAGAGAGGCCGACCCTGGAGACGGCAGGGAATCAGAGGATCCATGTCACCGGCATTCACCAGGTCTCCCAGAGGGAATGATTGGTATTGCACCAACTGGAAATAACCAGGCAGAAAATCGGATCCCTCCACAACTAGTGAGGGATTTGGGTTTACAGGATCATTATCCTCACAAACTCTCACTGGTGTCCATGCGGGAGGTATCCTGGGATAAACTGGACAACAGCAAACCAACTCGATACGAAGATCTTCCTTGGAGATTTCTCCAAATGATCCTCTCAGCTAATTCACTGGCGAGGAATCCTGAATGGCCCCCTGCTCAGTCTTCAAAAGACAACAACGATGACGTAGACGATTTCAGCCATTTCATTCAAGCACAAGGGCCGGTAGATTCTGGGATGAACCCTCTGGATATCATTGCTGCCATTTTCCTCTGTGCCGACCACTCTCTCCAGCAGGAACTGATGCTGAAGATGTCTCTGTGCCAACTTGCATTGCCCTTTCTGCTTCCGGAAGGGCACAGTTACCCCAGGGACAAGGTGAGGGGACCCATGGAAGGGCCTGGTGCCACCCTTCTCCTCTGGGCCATGAGGCCCATTGTTAAAATGTGGTGCCCACAATCTCCCACAGGGAGCAGCCGCTTTGTGGAGATGCCCATCGTGACAGCACCCGTGCCAACTGTCTCCTTCCTCAGACTCGGAAGGTGCACGGTGTCCAAATCCAGAGTCCTCAATCTCACCTTGAGCCAGACCCAGCTGCAGCAGAACATCTTCCTGCACTCCGGGATGGAATGTGGGAATGTGCTCCGTGGGATATCGGATGGGATGGCGGAGATCAGCTGGTATCTACCTTCTGGGAAGAGCAACACGGACATTTTCCCAGAGGCTGCTGCATTCATCAACCTCCGAGGTGATGCTGAAACTTACCAGGGACACACTCGGTTTCTGGCAAAAGTCTCTGCTGCTCTCTTTGTTTTCACTGACGTTATCGGTGAGACGGAAAGAGAATTCCTCACCTCTCTCGCACAGTCACCGGCAAAACTCTTTCTGATAGTGAACACTTACATCAGTGAGCAACACATCACCCCTGAGCAGGTAAAGAAACTGTTCAAAGATCTGAAGTTACAACCTCAACAATGCATTGTTCGGACAAATGTAAACGAGGCCGAACTTGTGGAAAAACTACGTTCTCAGATAAAACAAGTGATTCCCAGGAGTGACGGGGACCAGAACTTCCTGAGTCTGGAACAAATGGGTGACATTGCGAGGGAAAGTGGGATTCAGGTCGATGAACATCACCCTGAAATACAACGGGCCAAGGACCTGACATCCAAACCACAGAGAGAGGCCGACCCTGGAGACGGCAGGGAATCAGAGGATCCATGTCACCGGCATTCACCAGGTCTCCCAGAGGGAATGATTGGTATTGCACCAACTGGAAATAACCAGGCAGAAAATCGGATCCCTCCACAACTAGTGAGGGATTTGGGTTTACAGGATCATTATCCCCACAAACTCTCACTGGTGTCCATGCGGGAGGTATCCTGGGATAAACTGGACGACAGCAAACCAACTCGACACGAAGATCTTCCTTGGAGATTTCTCCAAATGATCCTCTCAGCTAATTCACTGGCGAGGAATCCTGAATGGCCCCCTGCTCAGTCTTCAAAAGACAACAACGATGACGTAGACGATTTCAGCCATTTCATTCAAGCACAAGGGCCGGTAGATTCTGGGATGAACCCTCTAGATATCATTGCTGCCATTTTCCTCTGTGCCGACCACTCTCTCCAGCAGGAACTGATGCTGAAGATGTCTCTGTGCCAACTTGCATTGCCCTTTCTGCTGCCAGAAGGGCACAGTTACCCCAGGGACAAGGTGAGGGGACCCATGGAAGGGCCTGGTGCCACCCTTCTCCTCTGGGCCATGAGGCCCATTGTTAAAATGTGGTGCCCACAATCTCCCACAGGGAGCAGCCGCTTTGTGGAGATGCCCATCGTGACAGCACCCGTGCCAACTGTCTCCTTCCTCAGACTCGGAAGGTGCACGGTGTCCAAATCCAGAGTCCTCAATCTCACCTTGAGCCAGACCCAGCTGCAGCAGAACATCTTCCTGCACTCCGGGATGGAATGTGGGAATGTGCTCCGTGGGATATCGGATGGGATGGCGGAGATCAGCTGGTATCTACCTTCTGGGAAGAGCAACACGGACATTTTCCCAGAGGCTGCTGCATTCATCAACCTCCGAGGTGATGCTGAAACTTACCAGGGACACACTCGGTTTCTGGCAAAAGTCTCTGCTGCTCTCTTTATTTTCATTGACGTTATCGGTGAGACGGAAAGAGAATTCCTCACCTCTCTCGCACAGTCACCGGCAAAACTCTTTCTGATAGTGAACACTTACATCAGTGAGCAACACATCACCCCTGAGCAGGTAAAGAAACTGTTCAAAGATCTGAAGTTACAACCTCAACAATGCATTGTTCGGACAAATGTAAACGAGAACAAATTTGTGGAAAAACTACGTTCTCAGATAAAACAAGTAATTCCCAGGAGTGACGGGGACCAGAGCTTCCTGAGTCTGGAACAAATGGCTGACATTGCGAGGGAAAGTGGGATTCAGGTCGATGAACATCAGCCTGAAATACAACTGGCCAAGGACCTGACGTCCAAACCACAGAGAGAGGCCGACCCTGGAGACGGCAGGGAACCAGAGGATCCATGTCACCAACATTCACCAGGTCTCCCAGAGGGAATGATTGATGTTCCACCAGCTGGAAATAACCAGGCTGAAAATCAGAGCCCCCTACAACTAGTGAGGGATTTGGGTTTACAGGATCATTATCCTCACAAACTGTCACTGGTGTCCATGCGGGAGGTATCCTGGGATAAACTGGACGACAGCAAACCAACTCGACCAGAAGAACTTCCTTGGCAATATCTCCAAATGATCCTCTCAGCTAATTCACTGGCGAGGAATCCTGAATGGCCCCCTGCTCAGTCCACAGACGGTCACAGCAGTGACGATAAAGACTTCAGTGATTTATTTGAAGTGAAAGGGCCAGGAGATTCTGGAATGAACCCTCTGGATATCATTGCTGCCATTTTCCTCTGTGCCGACCACTCTCTCCAACAGGAACTGATGCTGAAGATGTCTCTGTGCCAACTTGCATTGCCCTTTCTGCTGCCGGAAGGGCACAGTTACCCCAGGGACAAGGTGAGGGGACCCATGGAAGGGCCTGGTGCCACCCTTCTCCTCTGGGCCATGAGGCCCATTGTTAAAATGTGGTGCCCACAATCTCCCACAGGGAGCAGCCGCGTTGTGGAGATGCCCATCGTGACAGCACCCGTGCCAGCTGTCTCCTTCCTCAGACTCGGAAGGTGCACGGTGTCCAAATCCAGAGTCCTCAATCTCACCTTGAGCCAGACCCAGCTGCAGCAGAACATCTTCCTGCACTCCGGGATGGAATGTGGGAATGTGCTCCGTGGGATATCGGATGGGATGGCGGAGATCAGCTGGTATCTACCTTCTGGGAAGAGCAACACGGACATTTTCCCAGAGGCTGCCTCATTCATCAACCTCCGAGGTGATGCTGAAACTTACCAGGGACACACTCGGTTTCTGGCAAAAGTCTCTGCTGCTCTCTTTGTTTTCACTGACGTTATCGGTGAGACGGAAAGAGAATTCCTCACCTCTCTCGCACAGTCACCGGCAAAACTCTTTCTGATAGTGACCACTTACATCAGTCAGCAACACATCACCCCTGAGCAGGTAAAGAAACTGTTCAAAGATCTGAAGTTACAACCTCAACAATGCATTGTTCGGACAAATGTAAACGAGGCCGAACTTGTGGAAAAACTACGTTCTCAGATAAAACAAGTGATTCCCAGGAGTGACGGGGACCAGAACTTCCTGAGTCTGGAACAAATGGGTGACATTGCGAGGGAAAGTGGGATTCAGGTCGATGAACATCACCCTGAAATACAACGGGCCAAGGACCTGACATCCAAACCACAGAGAGAGGCCGACCCTGGAGACGGCAGGGAATCAGAGGATCCATGTCACCGGCATTCACCAGGTCTCCCAGAGGGAATGATTGGTATTGCACCAACTGGAAATAACCAGGCAGAAAATCGGATCCCTCCACAACTAGTGAGGGATTTGGGTTTACAGGATCATTATCCCCACAAACTCTCACTGGTGTCCATGCGGGAGGTATCCTGGGATAAACTGGACAACAGCAAACCAACTCGACACGAAGATCTTCCTTGGAGATTTCTCCAAATGATCCTCTCAGCTAATTCACTGGCGAGGAATCCTGAATGGCCCCCTGCTCAGTCTTCAAAAGACAACAACGATGACGTAGACGATTTCAGCCATTTCATTCAAGCACAAGGGCCGGTAGATTCTGGGATGAACCCTCTGGATATCATTGCTGCCATTTTCCTCTGTGCCGACCACTCTCTCCAGCAGGAACTGATGCTGAAGATGTCTCTGTGCCAACTTGCATTGCCCTTTCTGCTTCCGGAAGGGCACAGTTACCCCAGGGACAAGGTGAGGGGACCCATGGAAGGGCCTGGTGCCACCCTTCTCCTCTGGGCCATGAGGCCCATTGTTAAAATGTGGTGCCCACAATCTCCCACAGGGAGCAGCCGCTTTGTGGAGATGCCCATCGTGACAGCACCCGTGCCAACTGTCTCCTTCCTCAGACTCGGAAGGTGCACGGTGTCCAAATCCAGAGTCCTCAATCTCACCTTGAGCCAGACCCAGCTGCAGCAGAACATCTTCCTGCACTCCGGGATGGAATGTGGGAATGTGCTCCGTGGGATATCGGATGGGATGGCGGAGATCAGCTGGTATCTACCTTCTGGGAAGAGCAACACGGACATTTTCCCAGAGGCTGCTGCATTCATCAACCTCCGAGGTGATGCTGAAACTTACCAGGGACACACTCGGTTTCTGGCAAAAGTCTCTGCTGCTCTCTTTATTTTCATTGACGTTATCGGTGAGACGGAAAGAGAATTCCTCACCTCTCTCGCACAGTCACCGGCAAAACTCATTCTGATAGTGAACACTCACATCAGTGAGAAACACATCACCCCTGAGCAGGTAAACAAACTGTTCAAAGATCTGAAGTTACAACCTCAACAATGCATTGTTCGGACAAATGTAAACGAGAACAAATTTGTGGAAAAACTACGTTCTCAGATAAAACAAGTAATTCCCAGGAGTGACGGGGACCAGAGCTTCCTGAGTCTGGAACAAATGGCTGACATTGCGAGGGAAAGTGGGATTCAGGTCGATGAACATCAGCCTGAAATACAACTGGCCAAGGACCTGACGTCCAAACCACAGAGAGAGGCCGACCCTGGAGACGGCAGGGAACCAGAGGATCCATGTCACCAACATTCACCAGGTCTCCCAGAGGGAATGATTGATGTTCCACCAGCTGGAAATAACCAGGCTGAAAATCAGAGCCCCCTACAACTAGTGAGGGATTTGGGTTTACAGGATCATTATCCTCACAAACTGTCACTGGTGTCCATGCGGGAGGTATCCTGGGATAAACTGGACAACAGCAAACCAACTCGACCAGAAGATCTTCCTTGGCGATTTCTCCAAATGATCCTCTCAGCTAATTCACTGGCGAGGAATCCTGAATGGCCCCCTGCTCAGTCTTCAAAAGACAACAACGATGACGTAGAAGATTTCAGCTATTTGTTTCTTGCACAAGGGCCAGGAGATTCTGGGATGAACCCTCTGGATATCATTGCTGCCATTTTCCTTTGTGCCGACCACTCTCTCCAACAGGAACTGATGCTGAAGATGTCTCTGTGCCAACTTGCATTGCCCTTTCTGCTGCCGGAAGGGCACAGTTACCCCAGGGACAAGGTGAGGGGACCCATGGAAGGGCCTGGTGCCACCCTTCTCCTCTGGGCCATGAGGCCCATTGTTAAAATGTGGTGCCCACAATCTTCCCCCAGGGAGCAGCCGCTTTGTGGAGATGCCCATCGTGACAGCACCCATGCCAACGGTCTCCTTCCTCAGACTCGGAAGGTGCACGGTGTCCAAATCCAGAGTCCTCAATCTCACCTTGAGCCAGACCCAGCTGCAGCAGAACATCTTCCTGCACTCCGGGATGGAATGTGGGAATGTGCCCCGTGGGATATCGGATGGGATGGCTGAGATCAGCTGGTATCTACCTTCTGGGAAGAGCAACACGGACATTTTCCCAGAGGCTGCTGCATTCATCAACCTCCGAGGTGATGCTGAAACTTACCAGGGACACACTCGGTTTCTGGCAAAAGTCTCTGCTGCTCTCTTTATTTTCATTGACGTTATCGGTGAGACGGAAAGAGAATTCCTCACCTCTCTCGCACAGTCACCGGCAAAACTCTTTCTGATAGTGAACACTCACATCAGTGAGAAACACATCACCCCTGAGCAGGTAAAGAAACTGTTCAAAGATCTGAAGTTACAACCTCAACAATGCATTGTTCGGACAAATGTAAACGAGGCCAAACTTGTGGAAAAACTACGTTCTCAGATAGAACAAGTGATTCTAATGAGGGACAGGGACCAGAGCTTCCTGAGTCTGGAACAAATGGGTGACATTGCGAGGGAAAGTGGGATTCAGGTCGATGAACATCAGCCTGAAATACAACGGGCCAAGGACCTGACCAAAATACTGGGCAGTCTTGACCCAGCAGACATCACTGGGTATAAAAAGAGAGTGCTGCCCTTTCATGGAGAGCCCTGGCAAGGGCTGTCTAAAGTTGAGAAAGAGAAGTGTCGGATGAAACTCCGTGGGGACAGAAGCACAGAGACGTATAACCACGAGCTGGACCAAGAGAAGAAAAGAATCCGGGAAACTCAGCTCAGACAGAGCCTGTCGGAGGAGATGCAGATGTTCATTGACCACCTCACTGGTCCTTGTGGGGATGACAGGGCCATTTCCTTGCAGTGGCTGAAGCTGATGCTGGACAGTAAATCAAGGGAAATCATGGCAGGGTTGCGCAGGGATTATAAAGAACTGAGCAAAGACTCAATGCAGAAGGTCAAGGAGCTGAAGGACATGGATCAGAAGATGACTGATAGTTCCCTGGGACTTGAGCATTTCATGAGAGAACTGGGCCAGGTTTATGAACTCTCAGTGACACAACACAACATCAAGCAACAAACACAGATCCACCCGCATGTGCTTCAGTTACCGGGTGTTGCTGCTGAACTGTTGCTGGATGGGTTCCCACTGGAGCTCATTGATGGAGACGTCTCCAACGTTCCTGTTTCATGGATCACTGCTGTACTGGAAGCAGTGGCTGAGAAGGTGGGACGTGCTTCCCGAGTGTTTGTGCTGACAGTGATTGGAGTTCAGAGCACGGGCAAGTCCACGCTCCTCAATACAATGTTCTGTTTGCGGTTTGCTGTGAGCAGCGGCAGATGTACTCGAGGGGCCTACATGCAGCTGATGAAGGTCACAGGGAGCCTGGCGGAGGAGCTGGGCTGTGACTTCATCCTGGTCATTGACACGGAGGGGTTGAGAGCTCCAGAACTTGCAACACTAACAGACAGCTATGAACACGACAATGAGCTGGCAACATTCGTGGTGGGATTAAGCAACATAACGTTGGTAAACATAGGCATGGAAAACATCGCAGAGATGAAAGATATTTTACAGATTGTCGTTCATTCCTTACTCCGTATGAAACTGACGGGGAAAAGACCAAAGTGTATATTTGTCCACCAGAATGTTGGGGATGTGAGTGCACACGATCAGAATCTGAGAGGCCGTCAGAAACTCCTGGAACAGCTGGATAAGATGACAGAGGCTGCAGCAAAACTGGAGAAGCTGGAGGGAGTAACGTTCTGTGATGTGATGGAGTACGATGCTGACAAGGACAACTGGTACATCCCTGGTCTGTGGCAAGGTACGCCCCCAATGGCTGCCGTCAACACTGGCTACAGTGAACACGTCTTCCAACTGAAGAACAGTCTCATTCAATGTTTACTCAAAGGGAAAGCAGAACAAGGAGCTCTCACAATCCCAGACTTCACCAAATGGGTGACTGGGCTCTGGGAGCAGGTGAAACATGAGAATTTCATTTTCTGCTTCCAGAACAGTCTGTTCGCAGAGGCTTACAACCAGCTCTCTGTGATGTACAAGGGCTGGGAGTGGGAGCTCCGCAAATATACACACTCCTGGGGAAATGAGGCTGAAAACAGAGTAAACAATGCCAGTGGTGACCTCAACCAACTGCTCCAAACACTGGAACGTGAGATCAGGAGGGAGATTAACAAAAGGGAGGGTGAGACTCTGGATAAACTAAAAGCTCTGTTTGAAAGTGGGGCTGATAACGTCCAGCTGATGGAGAAATACAGGGAGGAGTTCAAACTCAGCATCTCCAGTTTATGTACACGGCTTCAGTACGATTCAATGCAGAGATGTAGGGATGCTGTGAACAGACGTGTGGGACTGCAGGAAGTGGATGATATCTGGAATAAATTTCACCAGAAGATCGAACAACAGGTCAAGGAGCTTTTATTAAAGTGTAAAGGGTCAAATCAGGAGTTGGGTGACAAGGAACTGCAAACTGCCTTTGGAAAGATGTGGCAAGACACACTGTCACAGCTGGACTATCAGCCCTGCAGAGAAAGAAACATTGAACTGGAGATTGAAAATCTTCTCAGAGACCACACAGCAGCTCAAGGAAGGGTGATTAATGAAATCCTAGAAAGAAAATCTCTCAGTAAACGGGGAACCCAGTGCTTTCAAATTGAAGGGAAACACATCAACACGACATGGATGAGAAATGTTAAAACCACAATTGGGATATCCTCGCACCAAAAAGATATTAATCGGGCAGCAATGATAACACGGTCCCTCGAGATTGAATGCCATCAATGGATCAGTAACATCACAAAAATGGACATGAATTATGACATTAAATATTGTATTGATCTTTTGAATATTATCGAGGAGAAAATTAACAATATTTCACATCCAAACTTCACAATGAGTGAGGAATTCAGGGCTGAGTTTAAACTTCACCTGTGTGGTTACGCTGTACCAAGATTCCAAGAGATGCAGACAAGGTTCATCCAGAAACATGACCCGCGGCAAAGACTGGGAAACATGAAGGGTCAATACTTTGATCTCTTCATGGACATTTACACAGAGCAGGATGAGAACCAGAGACAAGCACAACGGTTTGCACAATCTTGTTTCTTGCCAGCTCTCAGAGACGCCACCCTCAAGGCTCTGAGTGTGAACATCGTGGATGATATGAAACAAAATGACCCTAAGAGAAAGTACAGTCTCCGCAACAACTTCACTGTGGCCCTCCTGGTGCACTTGAAACAAAGGGGTACATTTGATGGCTATCACCGGTATATCACTGACCTTGAGAATTTGGCCAAAGACTGGCTCCATCAGCAGGTTATTGAACACTGCAGGACACAACGTGATGGGGAGAGCACGTTTACCCGACTGGCTAAAGGAATCCTCACACAGATCACTGGGCAAGCTAAAGAGGTT
The DNA here is from genome assembly GCF_053455715.1 of Rhinoraja longicauda. Lineage (NCBI taxonomy): Eukaryota > Metazoa > Chordata > Chondrichthyes > Rajiformes > Arhynchobatidae > Rhinoraja > Rhinoraja longicauda. The sequence goes on along the minus strand of NW_027601886.1, from coordinate 49,716 downwards.
GTTGAGGATGCGGTGATGCAGAACTTTGCTGGAAATGTTCAGAGCTTCCTGGACATGTTTGTTGAGAAGTTAAACACCAGGATCTCAATGCCCAAAGATGAAATGAACCTCGTTCTGTTTCACGGTGATGGTGATGGCAAGAAATGGGCAGAAGCAGTTCTGCCATCTATTGAAGAGGTGGAGCAGAGACTCCTCAATGAGGTAACAGGCTGGGATGTCCAAGCAAAGATTGGAGAATTATCCATTAAACCCAATGAAGAGCTGTTCAAAGGGTTATTCAGCTGTACTAAGAAATGTCCTTTCTGTGAGGTTTTCTGTGACTCAGAGACCCCGGTACATTCACAGCACTCTTGTAAGCAGCACAGACCTGAAGGACTCAATGGCTATCACTTCATAAAAAGTGAACGTCTTGTAACTGATGTCTGCACAGCTTCAGTCGCAGGTAATGGATCATTCAAAAATGAAGCCACAAATGGGGAATTGAAACCCTTCAAGGATTACCAAACTGTCAATGATTACTACAAATCCTGGATCATCCAGCGGGAGATTTCCGCACAGGCAGCATCCTATTGGAAGAAGGTTTTCTACACTTTCAATAAGAAGTTTGCTGAAATATATGGAGCAAAACCTGCAGAGATCGATGAAGCCTGGAACATTGACTGGGATGTAGTGAGGGAAGATCTGAATAAGACATATAACACAGACATTCAGTCTTGGTGAAGTCCATTTAGATGGGTTAGAGGTAGACACAGACATACTGTCTACCTCTGAAAGAAAGAACGACAAAGTGTTGGAGTAAATCAGCAGGTCAGGCAACATCTCAGAACATGAATCGGTGATGTTTTGGGTCCGGACTCTTCTTCAGATTGATTTAGGTTTTAGTTTTAGAGATATAGCATGGAAACAAGCCCTACAAACCTGCACATCTTTGGGATGCGGGAGGTAACCAGAGCATCCGGAATAAACCCACATGGTCACAGGGAGAAAGCACCCAAGGTCAGGATCAAAGCTGGGTCCCTGGTGCTGTGATAGAAACATAGAAAATAGGTGCAGGAGTAGGCCATTCGGCCCTTCGAGCCTGCACCGCCATTCAATATGATCATGGCTGATCATCCAGCTCAGTAACCTGTACCTGCCTTCTCTCCATACCCCCTGATCCCTTTAGCCACAAGGGCCACATCTAACTCCCTCTTAAATATAGCCAATGAACTGGCCTCAACTACTTTCTGTGGCAGAGAATTCCACAGACTCACCACTCTCTGTGTGAAGAAATGTTTTCTCATCTCGGTCCTAAAAGACTTCCCGCTTATCCTTAAGCTGTGACCCCTAGTTCTGGACTTCCCCAACATCGGGAACAATCTTCCCGCATCTAGCCTCTCCAACCCCTTAAGAATTTTATATGTTTCTATAAGATCCCCCCATAGTCTTCTAAATTCCAGCGAGTATAATCCAGTCTTTCTTCATATGAAAGTCCTGCCATCTCAGGGATCAATCTGGTGAACCTTCTCTGTACTCCCTCTAAGACTAGAATGTCTTTCCTCAGATTAGGAGACCAAAACTGTACACAATACTCCAGGTGCGGTCTCACCAAGGCCCTGTACAACTGCAGCAGAACCTCCCTGCTCCTATACTCAAATCCTCTCGCTATGAATGCTAACATACCATTCGCTTTCTTCACTGCCTGCTGCACCTGCACGCTTGCTTTCAATGACTGGTGTACCATGACACCCAGATCACGTTGCATCTCCCCTTTTCCTAAATGGCCACCATTCAGGTAATACTCTGCTTTCTTGTTCTTGCCGCCAAAGTGGATAACCTCACATTTATCCACATTATATTGCATCTGCCATGCATTTGCCCACTCGCCTAATCTATCCAAGTCACTGTGCAGCCTCCTAGCGTCCTCCTCACAGCTAACACTGCCCCCCAGCTTCGTGTCATCCACAAACTTAGAGATGTTGCATTCAATTCCCTCGTCCAAATCATTAATATATACTGTAAATAACTGGGGTCCCAGCACTGAGCCTTGCGGTACCCCACTAGTCACTGCCTGCCATTCCGAAAGTAAAATGGCGGTGCGGGCACATCGCGACGCCCTGTTTCTCACCAGAATCTGCGATTTTATAGTAATTCGCTTATTTGTCTCGTGTCTGTTCACACGGAATAGTCTTGCTCACTTATCATACAACCGACAGGAGCTTTTAAACATCGGTTCCTGCAACTATAACAACTTTTTAGGTGAACTCCATTTCGCTCCTGAACTGGCCAGGTCAGAAGAGCGTACCAAGCCAGCTCGGCCGATCGGAAGCGCCCATAGACGGAGTAGCGAACGTAAACACCGCCGTGGATGCCGAGGTGGCTTAAAGGCTAGGCTGGAGCTAACTCCACACAGGCCATCAATTCCTAGCCTTTTCCTTGCCAACGTACGATCATTGGCGAACAAAATGGATGAACTCTGGCTGCGGATTACCTCCCACAATTGGATTAAGGACTGCAACATCATGATTTTCACGGAAACATGGCTGAACAACAACGTTCCTGATAGCGCTATTGAGCTAATGGGGCATCATATACTCCGAGCGGACAGAACAACTGACCAGAGGTGGGGGTCTGTGCATCTATGTAAACAAAACTGTGCACGCACACTACCATCATCGAGAGTCACTGCTCAGTTAACCTAGAGTTTCTCATGGTCAAATGCAGACTGTTTTATCTGCCCAGAGAGTTGACATCTACTGTTGTGACTGCAGCCTATATTCCTCCGGATGCTAATACTAAGCTTGCAATGAAAGACCTGCATACTGCCATAAGTAAACAACAGACTCACAATCCTGAGGCAGCCTTCATTGTTGCGGGTGACTTTAATCACTTCAACTTGAAGACTGTACTCCCCAAATTCCATCAACATGTCTCCTGCGCCACTAGAGTAGATAGGATACTGGACAAAGTTTATACAAACATGGCTGAGGCCTACAAAGCTGTCCCCCTCTCCCACCTTGGTCTGTCTGATCACCTCTCATTGTTCCTGCTCCCTAAGTACTCCCCACTCATCAGACGGGTGAAACCCACAGTGAGGACAGTTAAAGTTTGGTCAGACGAAGCGGACTTCTCACTTCAGCAGCGTTTTGGAAACGCTGACTGGAGTGTGTTTGCAGCTCAGGCCACCCTTGACTCCCACACGGACATTGACTCTTGTACCTCCTCCGTTCTGGATTTTATCAATTCCACCATTAACAGTGTCACCACCCTCAAACGGATGACCATATTCCCGAATCAGAAGCCATGGATGAATAGTGAGGTCAGACTACTGCTGAAAGCACGTGACACCGCTTTCAGGTCAGGTGAGGCTCGGGCCTACAGTTCTTCCAGGGCTAACCTGAAGAGGGGCATCAAGAAGGCCAAGTACAGCTACAAGCTAAAGATCGAGGAGCACTTCAAGAACAACTCCGACTCCCGACGCGTGTGGCAAGGCATCCAGGCCATCACGGATTACAAACCCACCAACTCGATCCCCACATCCAGTGACGCCTCCTTCCTTGAGGAGCTTAATCACTTTTATGGCCACTTTGACAGGGACAATCAAGAGGTGGCCATCAAGGCTGTGCTCCCTGCTGATCATCAGCACCTCACACTCACCCCCACCGACGATTGTGGCATTGAGCAGGATTAATGCACGGAAGGCTGCTGGCCCTGATGGTATCCCCGGGCACATCCTCAGGGTCTGTGCTGCGCAGCTGACAGATGTTTGGACTGACATCTTCAACTTGTCACTTGCCCAAGCAGCTGTTCCTACGAGTCTTAAAACCACCTCCATCGTGCCGGTGCCAAAACACCCCACTGCAGCGAGCCTCAACGACTTCCGCCCAGTTGCACTTACTCCCATCATCACTAAGTGCTTTGAGAGGCTGGTCTTGGCACACCTCAAAGGCTGCCTACCTCCCACACTGGACCCCTATCAGTTCACCTACCTCCAGAACAGGAGTACGGAGGATGCCATCTCCAAGGCACTTCACTCCGCCCTCTCCCACCTTGACAACAGAGACACCTACGTGAGAATGCTGTTTATCGATTTCAGCTCAGCATTCAACACCATCATCCCTTCCAAACTGATTGCCAAACTCAACGACCTGAGCATCAACCCCTCCCTCTGCAATTGGATATTGGACATTCTAACCAACAGACCCCAGTCTGTTAGATTAGACAACGACACCTCCTCAACCATCACCCTGAACACTGGCGTTCCACAGGGCTGTGTGCTGAGCCCTCTCCTCTACTCCCTTTTCACCTACAACTGCACACCTGTACATGGTTTGAACACCATTATTAAGTTTGCAGATGATACAACGGTGATTGGCCTCATCAGCGACAACGATGAGTCGGCCTATAGGGAGGAGGTCCAGCTACTTGCAACGTGGTGCGCTGACAACAACCTAGTCCTTAACACCAAGAAGACCAAGGAGCTCATTGTGGACTACAGAAGGACTAGGGGTGGTACGCACACCCCCATCCATATTAACGGGACGGAGGTGGAGCCTGTTTCCAGTTTCAGGTTCTTGGGTGTCAACATTTCTGATGACCTCTCTTGGACCCACAATACTTCAACACTGATCAAGAAGGCTCACCAGCATCTCTTCTTCCTGAGGAGACTAAAGAAGGTCCATCTGTCTCCTCAGATTCTGGTGAACTTCTACCGCTGCACTATCGAGAGCATCCTTACTAACTGTATCACAGTATGGTACGGCAACTGCTCTGTCTCCGACCGGAAAGCACTGCAGAGGGTGGTGAAAACTGCCCAACGCATCACCGGTTCCTCACTCCCCTCCATTGAGTCTATCCAGAGTAGGCGATGTCTGCCAAGGGCGCGCTGCATCGTCAAGGACAGCTCTCACCCCAACCACAGATTGTTTACCCTCCTCCCATCTGGGAGGGGCTACAGGTCTCTGTTCCCGGACCTGCAGGTTCAGGAACAGCTTCTTTCCTGCGGTCGTTACCTTACCCCACCCCCCCTCGGGCACTCCTCCCATCAGTGACTGATCTCGCTCACCGGAATTTCCACTACCGCTACTGTGCATATATGTATATATTATATGTTTTACTATTCCATCACATGCACTCTGGTTAAGATGCTAACTGCATTTCGTTGTCTCTGTGCTGACAATAAAGTTTGTATTGTATTGTAAAGGACCCGTTTATTCCTACTCTTTGCTTCCTGTCCGCCAACCAATTCTCTATCCACCTCAACACTGAGCCCCCAATACCGTGTGCTTTAAGTTTGTACACCAATCTCCTATGTGGGACCTTGTCGAAGGCCTTCTGAAAGTCCAGATATAACACATCGACTGGTTCTCCCTTATCCAATCTACTAGTTACATCCTCGTAAAATTCTATAAGATTCGTCAGACATGATTTGCCTTTCATAAATCCATGCTGACTTTGTCCGATGATTTCACCACTTTAATAACTGACTCTAGCATTTTCCCCACTACCGATGTTAGGCTAACTGGTCTATAATTCCCCGTTTTCTCTCTCCCTCCCTTTTTAAAAAGTGGGGTTACATTAGCTACCCTCCAGTCCTCAGGAACTACTCCAGAATCTAAAGAGTTTTGAAAAATTATCACTAATGCATCCACTATTTCTGGGGCTACTTCCTTAAGCACTCTGGGATGCAGCCTATCTGGCCCTGGGGATTTATCGGCCTTTAATCCATTTAATTTACCTAACACCACTTCCCGATTAACCTGGATTACCCTCAGTTCCTCCATCTCGTTAGACCCCCGGTCCCCTGCTATTTCCGGCAGATTGTTTATGTCTTCCTTAGTGAAGACTAACCAAAGTAGTTGTTCAATTGGTCTGCCATCTCCTTGATGCAGCAGCTCTACCAGCTGTGCCACTGTGCTGCCATTATTGTAGAGGGAGGAGAAAGAAAGCTGTAAGAGGGGAGAGCAGGACAGAGCTTCGCAGGTAATAGGTTGATACATGTGAGGGGGGCTTTGATAGGCAGATGGTTGGTCAAAGAATGGAGATGAAAAAAACCAAGGTGTGACATGGAAAAAACGGAGAATTGAGGTGTAGGAAGACATTGTAAATGCCGATGTAAACCGAAGATGGACACAAAAAGCTGGAGTAACTCAGTGGGTCAGACAGCATCTCTGGAGATAAGGAATAGGTGACGTTTTGGGTCGAAACACTTCTTCAGACTAAAGTCTGAAGAAGGGTCTTGATCCGAAACATCACCTGTTCCTTTTCTCCAGAGATTCTATCTGACCCGCTGAGTTACTCCAGCTTTATGTATCTGTCTTCGGGAGAACTGAAGTGTTGTGAATTGTGAAGCTAGAGGAAGGAATGTAGATGAAAGGGGAGGGGAAGGCGAGAATTGGGTGTGAGTGCAGGTGGGATACAGGGGAGAGATGTGGGGTATGAATGTGGGGGGTGGGGCTTTGTAGGAGGAATGGTGTGGAGGAAGAAAGGAGGGAGGTGATTTGCAATTTTTTTAAAATTGGAGAATTCAGTGTTTATACCGTTGGGTTGTAAGCTACCCACGCAGAATATAAGGTGCTGTTCCTTCAGTTTGTATGTGGCCTCACTCTGGCAATGGATGAGGCCCAGGACAGAAAGTGTGGGAATGGGAAGGGGAGTTAAAGTGGTAGTAATCAGGAGTTCCTGAACAATTACACTCTGTCTGCCAAGACCTAGAGAAACTATTGGTTGCTAACCAAGAACCTCCCCCATCATCTGCTCCTCTCTCCCCTGTGCCACACCTGGACTCACTACTATTTCTCCCCTCTTCCCCCTTTCACCTGCATTCCTTCCTCTTGCTTCACAACTTGCGACACTTTAATCATGTCTCACACAATTTGTCTTTTCATCTCTGGTCTTTGTCCACCATATGCCTATCAACCCCCTTCCCTGTATCCCTGTATGTAGGAAGGAACTGCAGATGCTGGTTTAAACCGAAGATCGACACACAAAAGCAGAGTCTGAAGGGTCTCGTCCCAAAACGTCACCCATTCCTTCTCTCCAGAGATGCTGCCTGTTCCGCTGAGTTACTCCAGTACTTTGTGTCTTTTTTTGTAAACCAGCATCTGCAGTTCCTCATGTTAAAGTACCTCTAAAGGAAGTGGCAGAATAAATCAAACCTCATTAAAATTCAAATCTGATCATAAATCGTAAAACAATTAGCAGAGCAAAAAGTTTCAACAAATCGTTCATCGAATTAAGAAATAATTAAGAGTAAAATTACTCTATTACATAAAGAGTAAGGAATATTTATGGAGAACCATCAGGCATTCGGGGATGGTGGGTGGTTGTGAAAGAACAAACGGTAATTATAATAAAATGAGATCTAGTGGGTAACAAGACATCTGTCTGTGTGCTGCTGGGTGTGATTGAAATGTATTTGTTAATCTGCATCTTCCTGAGATGATTGATCTATGATTGTAGTTAGACCACGTGAAGAGGGAAAAGCTCGAGTGCCTGCGGGAAAGGGGAATCAAAGGGACACCGCGCACATCAATGGGCAATTTGGTATATATGGAGTAGATGAATCATTGTTGATTACTGTATTTGAATGACTGTATTTGATGCTCTTATATACTGTACATTGAATTACTGTATTTGATGCTCTTAAATAAAGTTTTGAGTGCCTCATCCGATCTTTGTGGTGTGTTTTGGAGTTTTGTTTCACAGAGTTGGTGCCGTGACTCGGGTAGCGACGACTGAGGAAAGCAGGAGAAACGCTCGTTGGATATGCGAGCAAGGAATTTCACCGTGCCTTGCCACATGTGGCAATAAAGTATTCCATTCCAATGAGTCTTGTTTAAAGACTGAGAGGAACTTTCCAAAGTTCAGCAGACGTCACCAAGCTGAACAAATCGGGGATAAGAAGGCTTTCAACACTGAGGCTAAGAGTGGGGTTTCCCCGGGTCACAAGTTCACAAGTTAAGGCGTCAAGGTCAGTTTATTGTCACAGGTGCCAATTAAGGTACAGTGAAATTTTAGTTACTGGAGTAGAATTAGGCCATTCGGCCCATCGAGTCTACTCCGACATTCAATATGCCTTCTAATCCCATTTTCCTGCCTTCTCCTCATAACCCTTGACACCCGTTCGAATCAAGAATGTTTTCCTCTGCCTTGAATGTATCCGACAGCCTCCACAGCCCTCTGTGGCAATGAGTTCCACAGATTAACTACCCTCTGACTAAAGAGGTTCCCCTTCACCTCCTTTCTAAAAGAGCACCCTTTAATTCTGAGACTATGACCTCTGGTCCTAGTCTCTCCCACTAGTGGAAACATCCTTTCCACATCCACTCCATCTATGCCGTTCATTATTCTGTAAGTTTCAATGAGGTCCCTCCTCAACCTTCTAAACTCCAGCGAGTACAGGCCCAGTGCTGACAAACGCTCATCATATGTGTACCCACTCATTCCTGGAATCATTCTTGTAAACTTCCTCTGGACCCTCTTCAGAGCCAGCACATCCTTCCTCAGATATGGGCCCAAATTTGCTCACAGTACTCCAGATGCGGCCTGAGCAGTGCCTTAAAGAGCCACAGCATTGTATCTCTGTTTTTGTATTCCAGTCTTGATATAAATGCTCGCATTGAATTTGCCTTCCTTACTGCCGATTCGACTTGCAAATTAACTTTTTGGGAATTTGCATCAGCACTCCCAAGTCCCTTTGCACCTCCGATTTCTGGATTCTCTCTCCATTTAGAAAATTACGCCTTTATTCCTATTACCAAAATGCCAAAGGACTCCGCCCTTTGCTATACTGAATTTCATCTGCCAATTCTCTGCCCACTCTCCTAATCTGTCCAAGTCTTTCTGCTGAGTCCTTACTTCCTCTGTACTGCCTGCCCCTCCACCTACCTAAGCATCTTCTGCAAACTTGGCCACAAAGCCTTCAATCCCATTATCCAAATCATTTATATGCAATGTGAAGTCAAGTGGCCCCAGCACCGACCCTTGCGGAACTCGACTTGTCACTGGCAGCTACCAGAAAAAGTGCCTTTTATTGAAACTCTTTGCCTTCTGCCAAAGATGCACAAAATGCTGGAGTAACTTAGCAGGTCAGGCAAAATCTCTGGAGAGAACAAACGGGTGACGTTTCGGTTCTTCAGCTCCCCAACTTTCCCTTCTGCCATCCAACCAACTCGCTATCCATGCTAGTATCTTCTGAAGAAAGGTCTCGACCCGAAACGTCACCCATTCCTTCTCTCCAGAGATGCCTGGTTCAAACCAGCATCTGCAATTCCTTCTTACACATCTCATCTTCCCTTTAATACTATGGGCTCTCATGTTTCTGAGCAGCCTGACGTGTGGCACCTTATCGAAAGCCTTTGGAAAATCTAGGTAAATAACTCCTCCCTCTGTCTGTCCTGCTATTAATTCCTCAAAGAACTCCAGCAGATTCGTCAGGCAAGATCTTCTCTTCACAAAACCATGCTGACTTCGGCCTGTTTTATCATGAACTTCTAAGTAATGCATAATCTCATTCTATATCTATATACTAAAACTCTTGTTTGTTTGTTTGTTCCTGAACTACAGCCAAAACGGTACACGATAGCACGACAATTTTAGGCCCACCTTACTCACCGTCGTCCCGTGGTCCTATGGAAGGTTTCATTGAAATCGGTGTCATATTTTTAAAGTTATTCACATTTTAAAGTTTAAAAAACTGCACATGCTCAGTTGGGGCTCCGTTGATCTGGTACTTACGTAAGATGGCTGCCGCATCAGCGCGTGCGCAGAACAAATGCGTCCATGCCTGCGCAGAAGGGGCCCGATGAGCAGGGCTCGGCCGCCTGTCTCTTTGGGGCAGGAGAGCCAGGCCTGGTGCCGGGGGAAGCAGCCGGAGACTGGGCCTGGACCTGGACATGACTGGGTAACCGCGAGCCTGAGGTGGGCCAAGAGGAAAGGCAGCAGCAGCAGTAACGGCGGTGAGGCTGGGCATTGGTGGAGGCCGAGGCCTGGGCCTGGTGCTGGGCCTGTCCTCGGCTCCCCCATCCCCCATCATCCCTCCTCCCCCCGGCAGGCTCAGTGCCTTCCCCACGCCGCCCAGAGTCCAGCGGCTCAGCAACAGTAGGAGAGCTGCTGCCTTCCACCAGTGAACATCCCTGCACCGGGACGGGACAAGACACTCCCACCCCCCACCCCCCCCCCCCCCCCGCTCCATCAATGGGGGCCGCTCGGGCCAGGAGGCTGGTTGCTACGGCAACCGCGGGTTGCTCCCGGGAGGGAGGGAGGGGGTGGGGGAGGAGGGAGGGAGGAGGGGAGGGAGGGGGAGGGGGGTGGAGGGAGAGTAGTGGTGTGGGAGGGAGTGGGGAGGAGGGAGTGGGGGAGGTGAGGGTGCTGCACCAATGCAGGAGAGGCAACTCTAGGGGCGAGGGGGGGAAGAGGGGTAGGGGAGGGAGATCGAGGTAGGGGGACAGGGAGGAGGGCGAGGGGGAGAGGGTGGAGGGAGGGGGAAGAGGGGAGGGGAGAGTGGGGTGAGGGAGAGGGGAGGGGGAAGTACGGGAGGAGGGGGTGCTGCACCAATGCAGGAGTGGTTTGGGCCCAACGGGTCCACTTGGTCAAGTAATTGACTAAAATCTTACCAACCACTAAGGTCAGGCTAACTGGCCTATATAGTTTCCAATCTTCTGCTTTGCTCCCTTTTTGCACAGCGGGGTGATATTCACAATTTTCCAATCTTCAGGAACCACTCCTAACTCTAGTGATTCTTGAAATATCACAACTACTGCCTCCACAATCTTTGAGGCCACCTCCTTCAGAACCCTGGGGTCCAGGTTACTTATCCACCCTCAGACCTTTCAATTTTCCCAGCATCAGTAATCGCCACTAACCTCCACCCCCTGACTCTCTAGGATTGCAGGCACACTGCTGGTGTCTTCCACTGTGAAGACTGATGCAAAAAAGTCATTCAATTCCTCTGCCATTTTTTTATTTCCCGTTATCACTTCTCCTGCATCATTCTCCAGCGGCCCAACGTCCAAACTTGTCTCTTTTTTACTCTTTATATATCCGCAGAAACTCTTGCTATCCTTCTGTAACAATATTTCAATGTCTCTGATGGTCCATATGATGGTGCATGTGAGGGATACAGTCACATTATGGCCCTTAACCGTTCAACTGGAGACTTTTTACAGAACACCTGGTTTCTGCTCTTGGTAGAATCCTTTACTGCCAACTGCCAATGACACCGACTTTGTTTGCAACGATAAAGCTTATGGCTGGTTGCCCCAAGATTGTTCAGGCTCATGTTATTTGGCCTCTGTGGTGCCTTTCGTCTGTCACTCCACCTCCTGATCAGAAATGTACTTTCAGTCAACACAGATAAAACAGGATTTCACTGAGACTCAAAGGTTCTTTGCTAGTGCATTCCCTTTATACGAAGTGGGAAAGGTGGCAAGAGAAAGCATCAATCTAGCCTCTGTGTTAAAAAAGGTTGCTAATGATACCTCCATAGCCTTTGACAAAATAAATGCTGAGACAGTGGCCATCCGGACGGCTGCCCTGCAAAATTGAATGGCTTTTGATGTCCTCCAAGCTGAAAGAGGGGGAACATGTGCTGTAATGGGATCTGAATGTTGTACATACACCGATCACCAAAACATTATGACCACTGACAGGCAAAGTGAATAACATTATCTTGATACAACGGCACCTGTCAAGGGGTGGGATATATTAGGCAGCAAGTGAACAGTCAGTTCTTGAAGTTGATGTGTTGGATGCAAGAGAAATGGGCAGGAGTAAAGACGTGAGCGACTTTGACAAGGGCCAAATTGTTATGCCTGACAACTGGGTCAGAGCATCTCTGAAATGGCAAGGCTTGTGGGGTGTTCCTAGTCAGCGGTGGTGAGTACCGACCGACAGTGGTCCAAGCAGGGACAAACCACAAACCGGCAACAATAGACAATAGCCAATAGGTGCAGGAGTAGGCCATTCGGCCATTCGAGCCAGCACCGCCATTCAATGTGATCATGGCTGATCATTCACAATCAGTAACCCATTCATGCCCTCTCACCATACCCCCTGACTCCGCTATCATTAAGAGCTCGATCTAACTCTCTCTTGAAAGCATCCAGAGAATTGACCTCCACTGCCTTCTGAGGCAGAGAATTCCACAGATTTACAACACTCTGAGTGAAAGAAAAAAAAATCCTCATCTCCGTTCTAAATGGCCTACCCGTTATTCTTAAACTGTGGCCCCTGGTTCTAGACTCCCACAACATCGGGAACAGGTTTCCTGCCTCTAGCGTGTCCAATCCCTTAATAATCTTATATATTTCAATAAGATCCCCTCTCATCCTTCTAAATTCCAGTGTATACAAGCCCAGTCGCTCCAGTCTTTCAACATACGACAGTCCCGCCATTCCGGGAATTAACCCAGTGAACCAACACTGCACTCCCTCAATTGCAAGAATGTCCTTCTTCAAATTTGGAAACCAAAACTGAACACAGTACTCCAGGTGTGGTCTCACTAGGGCCCTGTACAACTGCAGAACGACCTCTTTGCTTCTATACTCAACTACTCTTATCATGAAGGCCAACATGCCATTAGCTTTCTTCAATGCCTGCTGTACCTGCATGCTTACTTTCAGTGACTGATGCACTAGGACACCCAGATCTCTTTGTACTTCCCCTTTTCCTAACTTGACACCATTCAGACAATAATCTGCCTTCCTGTTCTTACCACCAAAGTGGATAACCTCACATTTATCCACATTAAACTGCATCTGCCATGCATCTGCCCACTCACACAACCTGTCCAAGTCACCCTGCATCCTCATAGCATCCTCCTCACAGTTCACACTGCCACCCAGCTTTGTGTCATCTGCAAATTTGCTAATGTTACTTTTAATCCCTTCATCTAAGTCATTAATGTATATTGTAAATAGCTGCGGTCCCAGCACCGAGCCCATTAGTCATTGCCTGCCATTCTGAAATGGGCCCGTTAATCCCTACTCTTTGTTTCCTGTCTGCCAACCAATTTTCTATCCATGTCAGTACCCTACCGCCAATACCATGTGCTCTAATTTTGCCCACTAATCTCCTATGTGGGACCTTGTCGAAGGCTTTTGATAATGTGGGACTTTATCAAAGGCAGAGAAAGGGCAATTCTGGATTTAGTGATGTCCAATAAACCAGATTTGATAAGAGAACTCGAGGTAAAGGATCCGATTGGAGGTAGTGATCATAATATGATGAGTTTTAATCTGCAATTTGAGAGGGAGAAGGTTAAATCTGAAGTGCCAGTGATGCTGTAATGGTGGTTTCTGTACATTCTCAAAGTCCAACTTTGATAGCCATTACTGCTTGGGGATGGGTGGAGGTGTAGCTTACGCACACACCACACTCTGAGATAACAAAAAGGAATCTTCCAAACGCTGTTTCTTGATTAATTGATCTTTATTAAAGTAGCACAAATCAAAAGAGTCATTCATAACTTTTCGTTCTTATCAACTGTTTCTTCTTCAAACAATACAGTAAAGATCGTGTAGTCGTTACCGTGTGGCTGTGGTCAGTGCAGTTGTGGTTGTGGTTGGCATGAGTGTGGTAAAAAGCTGTATTCTCTCCATCCTCCAAGACTAAACTGACCCCAATCTACGCAAGCCTCCTCAGATGTAGACACTCCCCATTACGTATCAAATCACACCCACAAGCAAGCAAAAAAGACAGTAACTAGAAATATTACGAGTCCACTGCAAAAGCATTGTCTTTACTTTAGGAAACCAAGCTACCACAGTCTTCAGCTTATTCCATGATGAGAAATGGGTAATTAAATAGTTTGTTGAATCCAATGGATCCTGGATAATGGCATTCACTCAGATGTCTTGCTTGATCTCCAGATCATTAGCAGAGATTTCAGTTTCCAGGTTAAACTTTGGCCATTCTCGGACTGGTTTACAGAGAAACTCTTGTAGATTGTGCATGCTAGTTCACCTTCACTATATATATATAGTGAAGGTGAACTAGCATGCACAATCTACATCCTTCCTCTCAAGGAAAGAATACATAATAAAATAAAGATACAGTAGTCGCCGTGGCTCTTATAATATATATCACCGCTCATGTGCGAAGGGCATAAGTACAGGTAAACTGATATTGACAAAGGCAGTCCAAACGTAGCCCATTGAATGTCACTCAAAGTTCAAGTGTTAGGCCTGGTACTTCACGGTGGGCTGGCAGGCACGACCTGCACGTGTACGGTACAGTCCCGCTGGAGACGAGACCGATGGAACCGGCCCCAGAGAGTGCGGTGACATTGCTGGCGATGGGATGGGAGACAATGGCGGGAGGTGAGGTGGCGAGGCCACAGGCGAGGCCGGAAGGGCTGACAGACCGGGCAGCGGAGGCATAGACAGGCCGGTGTCCCCAGAGGGGTGCGGGTGGGTTAAACTTGAGTGGTCGGGCAGGAACAGATGTGGTGCCGGTTCGCACACTGGCAGGATGTGCTGTCGGTTGCGGCTGTAAATTCCGCCGTCGGCTTCGACTAAATATGAACGAGGCTCGGGCGCTGGCTGAGATATCACCCCCAGGCGGTCGTGACCCTTTTCGGTTCGTAGGCGGACCACCTGACCGTTAGCCAGTGGTGGCAGAGGCCTGCTCGTCTTGTCGTACCAGCGTTTTTCGATGTCACGTTTCCGTTGCAGCTGGGACTGAACATCAGATGGAAAGCGAACTTGTGGCTCCAGTGTATGTTTAGCAATGGGTAAAGTGGTTCTCGTCTGCCTGGACATTAGGCGTTGCGCGGGTGAACCAAGGATCGGATCGCGGGAAATGTTCCGCAGGTTTAGTAAGTCGAGGAAAACGTCTGATCCCGCTCTGCGGGAACGTTCCATTACCTGCTTGGCACTCCGGACGGCACGCTCCGCTAGCCCATTAGACTGAGGGTACTCGGGGCTACTAGTGATGTGGCAAAAGTCCCAGCGTGCAGCAAATTCTTTGAATTGGAGGCTGGAGAATTGGCTGCCATTGTCGGAGAGTAGGCGATGAGGAGCCCCGTGGACGGAGAAATGGCGTGCAAGCTTCTGGATCACTGCCGCGGAGGTGAGGCTCGGGAGCAGATCGATCTCGAACCACCCGGAGTACGAGTCGACTATGACTAAGTACCGCTTCCCATTCCACTCAAAAATGTCAGTTGCCACAATGGACCACGGGAGGTCAGGAACCGGGTGTGGAAGGAGCGGCTGTTTCTGCTGGTGCAGCGCCAGGCTGTTGCACACCGCACAGGACTCTACTTTTTGACGAATATAGTCAGACATTCCAGGCCAGAAGAACAAGCTCTTAGCTCTCGAGATCGTTGCTTCTGTGCCTGGGTGTCCCCCATGGATGCTGTCGAAGTACTTGCCATGTAAGGAGGCAGGAATCACAGGTTTGTGGCCCTTTACGACAATACCACCCTGCAGGACGAGCTCGTCACGGACAGAGAAGATGGGCCGTAAGGCAGCCGGCAGTCTGTTCTGCTTGACCGGCCACCCATGTCTTATGACAGAGGATAGTGCTAGGAGGGTGTTGTCGGCGGCAGTCTGGGCTGCCAGGTCCTCCAGGCAGGGCGAGGGGACGTAGGAGACCATCATGACGGCAAACTCGTCTCCTGACGAAGGAGAGCCGCAGGTTGCCCGCGGAGCTCGAGAAAGGGTGTCCGCCAGGTGCATGTCCTTGCCCCGCTTGTAGACTAGAGAGATGTCGTACCTCTGAAGCTGCAGCATCATCCGCTGGAGCCGCGCAGGGGCGGCGTGTATTGGCTTGCTTACAATGCTAATGAGTGGCTGGTGGTCTGTCTCGATCGTGACCTTCTTGCCGAAGATAAAATCATTGAATTTTCTGCAAGCGAAGACGACCGCTAGCAGTTCTTTTTCGATTTGCGCATATCGTTGTTCGGTGTCTGTCATAGTACGAGGCAACCGGTCTGTGGCCGTCACTGCTGTTTTGAAGGCAGACGGCACCCAGTCCATACTGCGAGGCATCGCAGGACAGCGTGACAGGCAGCTTGACATCGTAGTACGCGAGAGTGGGGGCACAAGACATCTGTTGTTTCAGAGTGTCGAACGCTCTCTGTTGCTGTTCATGCCAGCCCCAAACAGTGTCTTTGTGAGTTAGTAGGCGTAAAGGGGCAGATATTTCACTAAAGTTTGGGATGAATTTTCCCAGGTAGTTGACCATCCCGAGAAAGCGCTGCAGACCGGTCACATCGGAGGGCGCTGGCAGTTCGTTGATCGCGATCGTTTTAGATGGATCGGGTTTGAGACCGGCGCTCGTGAATATGTGGCCCACGTAGTTGACTTCGCTCACCCGGAATTTACACTTAAGCGGGTTGAGCTTGAGATTGATCTCTTTGGCGCAGTCGAGGACTTTCTTCAGATTCGCGTCGTGGTCCTCGACATTCTGACCGGCGACGAGGATTTCGTCAACCACAATCGAGCAGGGGTATCCGGCAAATAGCTGTTCCACGGTGCGCTGAAACACCTCGCTAGCTGAGTTTATGCCGAAGGGCATACGTAAAAATTTGAAACGTCCAAACGGTGTACAAAAAGTGGTCAGGTTGGAGGAGTTGTCATCTAGCGGAATCTGCCAGAAGGAGCTTTTTGCGTCGAGGACGGAGAAAACTGTCGCCTTGCCCAGTTGCGCTGCGACATCTTCCACCGTACGCATGGGATAGTGTGGCCGTTTAATGGCGGTGTTTAAATCCCTGGGATTAATGCAAATCCGTATCTCCTCCGTGTTTTTTTTAGAGGCAACCACCATGGTAGAGACCCAGTCTGACGGGTCCGTTCCAAAGCAGGTAATGGAACATTCCCGCAGAGATCAGACGTTTTCCTCGACTTACTAAACCTGCGGAACATCTCCCGCGATCCGATCCTTGGTTCACCCGCGCAACGCCTAATGTCCAGGCAGACGAGAACCACTTTACCCATTGCTAAACATACACTGGAGCCACAAGTTCGCTTTCCATCTGATGTTCAGTCCCAGCTGCAACGGAAACGTGACATCGAAAAACGCTGGTACGACAAGACGAGCAGGCCTCTGCCACCACTGGCTAACGGTCAGGTGGTCCGCCTACGAACCGAAAAGGGTCACGACCGCCTGGGGGTGATATCTCGGCCAGCGCCCGAGCCTCGTTCATATTTAGTCGAAGCCGACGGCGGAATTTACAGACGCAACCGACAGCACATCCTGCCAGTGTGCGAACCGGCACCACATCTGTTCCTGCCCGACCACTCAAGTTTAACCCACCCGCACCCCTCTGGGGACACCGGCCTGTCTATGCCTCCGCTGCCCGGTCTGTCAGCCCTTCCGGCCTCGCCTGTGGCCTCGCCACCTCACCTCCCGCCATTGTCTCCCATCCCATCGCCAGCAATGTCACCGCACTCTCTGGGGCCGGTTCCATCGGTCTCGTCTCCAGCGGGACTGTACCGTACACGTGCAGGTCGTGCCTGCCGGCCCACCGTGAAGTACCAGGCCTAACACTTGAACTTTGAGTGACATTCAATGGGCTACGTTTGGACTGCCTTTGTTAATATCAGTTTACCTGTACTTATGCCCTTCGCACATGAGCGGTGATATATATTATAAGAGCCACGGCGACTACTGTATCTTTATTTTATTATGTATTCTTTCCTTGAGAGGAAGGATGTAGATTGTGCATGCTAGTTCACCTTCACTATATATATATAGCATCACATTCACTATGCATGCTGCACATTCCACACACGATCCAGTTCGGATCTTCACTCCCACCTTGACTATGTACGCTGCCGGTCGCTGCCTTCCAGGCAGACCGCGACCAGACTGTGCAGACGATAGCACGTATTATTACCACCGCTTAAGTACAAATAAAACTATGAGTTGCAACACTTGTGTATTGGCATGAATACACAACAACTCTGGCCCATTGATCCATCTCTTACTGCTTAAGAAGCGGTCTGCTGTTAATCCTCTAGAGGCTTCATTCGCAGGATTTTCCTTGGTATTAACATATTTCCACTGTGATACATTAGTAGCATCCCTTACAAAAGAGATCCTGTTTGCTACAAATGTTAAGAAGTGTTTGTTTTCATTGTTGATGTACTTAAGCACTGTCATGCTGTCAGCCCAGAAGATAGATTCCTCCAGCTTAAGCTGCTGTTCTTTTTGCAGCAATATGTCAATTCTGAAAGCTAAGACTGCGGCTGCCAGCTCCATTCTGGGAATCGTCATTTGCTTCAATGGTGCCACTCTGGCCTTTCCCATTAAGAATGCAGCATGTACTTCATTGTTATCATTTTCCAGTCTCAGATATGAAACAGTACCATAACCACTTTCACTTGTGTCAGAAAAGTGATGCAGCTGTGCAAATTTGATTTGACCAAAGTTTATAGGCTTCATACACCGACCGCCTCCACTCTGAACACTGAGATCTTGTCGAGATCTTCTAACTACTCTGTCCATCATTGAGAGAAGATTTGTGTTATACTCTCATCCCATCCCAGTTTCTTTTTACAGAGATCCTGCAGAATTAACTTGGTTGGTAGTGTAAATGGTGCAAGAAATCCCAAAGGGTCGTAAACAGAACCAATCACAGACAGGATGCCCTGTCCTGTACATGGTTGCTCCTGAATCGAGATTCTGAACTTGAACACATCAGTTTCAACGCACCAGTGCAATCCCAGGGCTCTCTGCATGGGCAGATTGTCTTTGTCCAAATCCAACTCCCGGGTCTCCTTGGCTCTGTTATCTAGTGGAATGGTTTCCAATACAGCAAGGCTGTTGCTGATCCATTTCGATAGCATGAATCCTCCCTTGTTGCAGAGGGCAGTAAAATGTTTTACCATTCGGATTGCTTCCTGTTCTGTAGACATGGATTTTAAACAATCGTCCACATTGAAATTGCTCTTTACTGTGTTTGTCATTTCTTCTGGAAAGCGAGCATTATTGTCCTCAGCGGTTTTCCTCAATGCGAAGTTTGCACAACTTGGTGATGACACTGCTCCAAAGAGATGTACCTTCATCTGGTATTCAACGAGATCTTGTTGTGCATCACCCTCCGGCCACTATAGGAATCGCAAGTAGTCGACCTGCTTTTCCGATACCTTGACCTGATGAAACATTGCCTTGATATCCGCCCTCAAAGCCACTGGCTCTTGTCTGAAACTGATGAGAACTCCGATGAGTGAGTTTGTTAGGTCTGGATCCTGCAGCGGTTGACAGTTAAGTGATTTACCCTTCAAAACTGCAGCACAGTCGAAGACCACTCTTAAAGTTCCTTTCTGTGAATGTATCACAAAATGCTGGAGTAACTGCCTGGAGGGCACCATCTAGGAGAGAGGGAATGGGTGACGTTTCAGGTCGAGACCCTTCTTCAGACTGATGTCTTGGGGGTGGGACAAAGAAACGATATAGGTGGAGACAGGAAGATAGAGGGAGAACTGGGAAGGGGAGGGGAAGAGAGGGACAGAGGAACTGTCTAAAGTTGGAGAAGTCAATGTTCATACCGCTGGGCTGCAAGCTGCCCAAACGAAATATGAGCCTCATCTATAATGGAAGAGGGGAAGCCCCGTTTCCTGAAGAATGAGGACACCTCTGATGCCCTGGTGTGAAACACCTCATCCTGGGCACAGATGCGGCGTAGATGGAAGAATTGGGAGTAGGGGATAAAGTTTTTACAGGAGACAGGGTGGGAAGAAGTGTAGTCCAGATAGCTGTGGGAGTCAGTGGGTTTGTAGTAGATGTCAGTCACTAGTCTGTCCTGTGATGGGGATGGTGAGATCCAGAAACGGTAGGGAGATGTCGGAGATAGTCCAAGTATATTTAGGAGCAGGATGGAAATTAGTGGTGAAATGTACGAAGTCAGTGAGTTCTGCATGGGTACAAGAGGTAGCACCAATGCAGTCGTCGATGTAGCGGAGGTAGAGTTCGGGGATGGGGCCGGTGTATGTCCTGAACAGGGATTGTCCGACGTACCCGACAAAGAGGCAGGTGTAGCTAGGGCCCATGCGAGTGCCCATAGCTACGCCTCTGGTTTGGAGGAAGTGGGAGGAGTCAAAGGAGAAGTTGTTAAGGGTAAGAACCAGCTCTGCTAGGCGGAGGAGGGTGTTGGTCGATGGGGATTGGCTGGTTCTACGGTCAAGGAAGAAACGGAGGGCTTCGAGACCATCCTTGTGGGGAATGGAAGTGTAGAGTGACTGGACATCCATGGTAAAGATGAGGGAGTGGGGGCCTGGGAACCGGAAGTTATCGAGGAGACGGAGAGCGTGTGAGGTGTCTTGGACATAGGTGGGGAGGGATTTGACCAGGGGGGATAGGATGGAGTCGAGGTAGTGGAAATAAGTTCGGTGGGACATGAGCAGGCAGAGACAATGGGTCTGCCGGGACAGTTCTGTTTATGGATTTTGGGTAGGAGGTAGAATCGGGCCGTGTGGGGCTGGGGAAGAGGAGGGGGTCCGCTGGAGACGGGAGAAGGGGTCATCACTGGGTGGTGAGGACTCCTTCCCATGGAAAAAGGCTCGGAAGCGGAGGCGACGGAAGTAGAGCTCCACATCGTGGAGGACGCGGAACTCGTTGATGTGGGGGTGGAGGGGAACAAAGGTGAGGCCCCTGCTGAGGACAGACCATTCCGTGTCTGAAAGGGGGAGGTCAGGGGGGATGGTGAACACTCGGCAAGTGTGGGGGTTGGGGTCGGATGGAGGGAGGGGAGCAGGCGGAGGTGGAGGTGATGTATGGTGGGGGGGTGGTAGGTTAACAGAGTAGAGTGGGGCATGAGGACCTATGTATGGGTGGGGAGTAGCTAGGGTCGCCTGGCTAGAGGGGGAAGGGGGAGACCCTGTGAAACCCCTGCTGTGGTTCCCTGTAGGAGGGGGTGGTCAATCGGACTCAGCGGTGTCAGACCACACGCTGTGGGACTCTGCCTCGTGAGGACTGTGGGCCCAGCGCTGAGTCTGTCAGCCAGGCATGGCTGGGCCCGCTGCTGGGTGGTAGAGCAGCGAGGGTTAATACATCGCTGGTGGAGGCCCGGGGGAACTGGAGCCTGGGTAAGTGGCGGTCGGCCCGGTCAGCGGATGGCTGGGGCGGAAGCGAGGGTCGGCGTTAGTGGCGGTTGTAGGCTTGTGGAAGTCGCAGCAGCGCCGAGGTCTGGAAAGTCATCAGCATCGGCCCCGGGGAGGCGGTGGAGGCCGGCGGCAGCGGCGGTGGTAGCCTCAGGTAGGCCTTGGAAGTCGGTGGTGGAAAGGTCAGGGAAGACGGCGGCAGCGGCCCAGGGAGGCGGTGGAGACCGGCGGTGGAGACCGGCGGTGGAGACCGGCGGTTGTAGCCACAGGTAGGCCTTGGAAGTCGGCGGTAACGGCCCCGGGGAGGCGGTAGACATTTCGTAGACGGCAACGGCAGCTTCGGTGGTCCGGGCCTGGTATCGGCCGGGGAGGCAGTGAGGATCGGTGCTGCTCCTCGTGGCAGCAATGGCGTCGCGGGACTCGGCCTCGCGGTGTGTGGGCAGGCGGTGAGGACCAGCAGTGGAGCCCCGGGTCTGCGGGCGGTCGAGTCGCTGCCGAGGAGTGTCGGTGGAGGAAGTGGTCTGGAGGCGAGCGAGTTTGCGAGTCTTGGTGGAGTCCAGGTAGGCAAGGAAGCGTGTGTTGAGAGCGTGGATCCGGCTTAGGATAAAGTATAGTTGGGGCCCGTTGCTGGTGTGGGTGAGTGAGGCCCGGAGCTGTGGGAAAGTCAGAGCTCTTTGAATGATACACCCCATGGTGTGGGATATACCAAAGCTCTCCATCACTTCGATTCAGCTGGTCTTCTGGCACCCGTTCGGCATTAATCATCTCTGTGAGGAAAGATGTATATTCATCATGAAATTTTGTATTCTTGCCAAACTTGCGTTTCAGATTCTGAATGCGTTGATCTGCAATGCAACGGTTATTCGGCGAACTAACACTTTCTTGTTTGAAAGGCAAGTCTAAGCAATAGTGTCCTTCTATCATCCTTACTGAGTAATTCATAATTTCCAAAAACGGTACTTCTTCTCTGGACATTTCTTCTGACTCCTTGCTGGCTCTTTCATTGAAATCATGATTGTATTTCTTGCTCAACAACTCTAGATTTACAATAGATATTTGATTGTCGGCAGCAGCAGTGGTTATTCTTTTTCCTGCCTTTGTTGTTCCTTCTCAAGGAGCCATGGATAACCCATCCGAGTAGGGTTCTCACAGCAAACGGTCCATCCCCTTGACTGGTAACAACCTTTCTAGGTTCTAATGCCTTTGAAGTATTCGTTCCGATAGGTAGGTCGATATCAGAATTTATTTTAGGTATCTTGACATCCTTCAAGTAAGGCCATTTTTTCAGGTTTTCTTGCTTAGGTACATTTGGATGAGAAATGGGCATTGTCTCATGTGTAAACACGTCAGATATTTGTATAAAATTGTCTTCCTCCAGACTAGATATTTCCATACTTGTGATATGATAACTATCATAGCATTTCTGACCATTCATGGTGTTCAAGAGAAGCTTGAATGGCGGGACTGTCATATGTTGAAAGACTGGAGCGACTAGGCTTGTATACACTGGAATTTAGAAGGATGAGAGGGGATCTTATCGAAACGTATAAGATTATTAAGGGGTTGGACACGTTAAAGGCAGGAAACATGTTCCCAATGTTGGGGGAGTCCAGAACAAGGGGCCACATTTTAAGAATAAGGGGCGGGCCATTTAGAACGGAGACGAGGAAAAACCTTTTCATTCAGAGAGTTGTGAATCTGTGGAATTTCTGCCTCAGAAGGCAGTGGAGGCCAATTCTCTGAATGCATTCAAGAAAGAGCTAGATAGAGCTCTTAAGGATAGCAGAGTCAGGGGGTATGGGGAGAAGGCAGGAACGGGGTACTGATTGAGAATGATCAGCCATGATCACATTGAATGGCGGTGCTGGCTCGTAGGGCCAAATGGCCTACTCCTGCACCTATTGTCTATTGTCTAGGCTTAATCTTTTCTCCTGTGATGGCCAGCCTTCCCATCAAGCTTTCTGTGCACAAGGTAGCTGGACTTCCACTGTCCAAAAATGCGTATGTTTGCAACACCTTATTTCCCTCGCTGCTCCTCACCTGTACTGGCCCATCGCTGCTCCTCACCTGTACTGGCCCCTCGCTGCTCCTCACCTGTACTGGCCCCTCGCTGCTCCTCACCTGTACTGGCCCCTCGCTGCTCCTCACCTGTACTGGCCCCTCGCTGCTCCTCACCTGTACTGTCCCCTCGCTGCTCCTCACCTGTACTGTCCCCTCGCTGCTCCTCACCTGTACTGGCCCCTCGCTGCTCCTCACCTGTACTGTCCCCTCGCTGCCCCATACCTGTACTGGCCCCTCGCTGCTCCTCACCTGTACTGGCCCCTCGCTGCTCCTCACCTGTACTGGCCCCTCGCTGCTCCTCACCTGTACTGGCCCCTCGCTGCCCCATACCTGTACTGTCCCCTCGCTGCTCCTCACCTGTACTGGCCCCTCGCTGCCCCATACCTGTACTGTCCCCTCGCTGCTCCTCACCTGTACTGGCCCCTTGCTGCTCCTCACCTGTACTGGCCCCTCGCTGCCCCTCACCTGTACTGGCCCCTCGCTGCCCCATACCTGTACTGTTCCCTCGCTGCCCCTCACCTGTACTGGCCCCTCGCTGCTCCTCACCTGTACTGGCCCCTCGCTGCTCCTCACCTGTACTGGCCCCTCACTGCTCCTCACCTGTACTAGTCCCCTCGCTGCCTGTATTGTCCCCTTGCTACTCCTTACCTGTACTGGTCCCCTCGCTACTCCTTACCTGCACTGGTAAGATGGAGAAAATACAGGTTTCTACCCGGCCCCAATATGCGCATTTAACTGAGGTGAGGCAACAACATCACTCGTAGCTGGCTTCTTTTGCTCCATTTGCTGCGGCTTCTCGTCCGTATTCCTCTGTTCAATGTGAAGTAATTCAGGATGATCTTTGCACATTGTACAAGTTATCCTACTCCTGCAGTCTTTAACCATGTGTCCTTTCTTCAAACATCCATAACAGATTCCTTTCTCCTTCAAGAAGTTAATTTTTTCTTTATATTCCTTCTTCTTGAATTTTCGACACCATCTTATAGTGTGACCAACTTCATTATATGAAAAACAAAACCCTTGTGGCTTAATGGTAGATGCATCTCTTTTCATTCCGTCTTTCGTTTCTACAGGTATTACGGTGGCAGCAAAACTGCTTTCCTTAGATCCTGATCTTCCCTTTGTTTTAGTAAAGGTAGAGACTTTGACAGTTGTTGGTTTAGGATCTTGAATATTGCCATGACATAGGCTTGACATCAACCGTACTTCTCTTTCCATGAAATTCACCAGGTCAGGAAGCATGGTCTCTCTATCGTCAACCTCCTGTATCAGGCCTGCTTTATCTCTCCACTTGTCTCTCAGCCTATGTAAGGGCTCACATTACGAATGCAGCAATGTGGGTTTTATTGCAGGAGTGTAAAAGGGGTGTGAAAGCTCCAGCTCGATTATGTTGCCAGGACATCCAGTTGTCAGCATGGAAGCGCAGTTTATGGCTAAGTGTATCCTTTGATATGGGCAACTGCCTTTAAGGCTTTGATGGTTAACCATCCTTTGATGGTTAAGGGGAACATTTGGCCATATAGACTGCTCTTTGGTCCTGGGAATACCGAGGACATGTAGGGCACACAGGACACGGAGGACATGGGGGTCCTAAAGGGTTCATAAAGATTTATAGGACATTGTCAAAACTTGCCATATAATGTAGCAACGGAAATGTACTGGCACATGTATTATGGGTATAAAATGTGTGTAATTGTTAGCATTCGGAGAGAGAGACTACACTAGCTTCCTAAGCATTTATAAATGCTCCAGTTTCTAAACTCTCTCCCACCTGGGTGAGTACAATAAAGAGGTTAAACGAATTCCGTTGTCTGCCTGTTTTTTCTAATAGGTCACGAACTACAACATTTGGCGTAGTCGGCAGGATCTCTTTGGCACCGTCAACCACGAACGACTAAGAGGCAGCGGTGACTGAAACACGTCCGAAGGGGACAGAGTGCACTTCTCGACCGTTGTTCGAGACCCCGGACGTTGACGTCTTTCAGACACTGAAGTCCCTCGTTTGGGCTTGATTTCGTGTTCAACTGAGATTCACAGACGAACCGATAAGGAAAAGGACAAGGAAAAGGATAAGGATAAGGATAAGGATAAGGATAAGGATAAGGATAAGGATAAGGATAAGGATAAGGATAAGGATAAGGATAAGGATAAGGATAAGGATAAGGATAAGGACAAGGATAAGGTTCCGGATTTGGAAGGTAAGGGGCAGTCACTCTTGCTGTCATTGTCTTGGTCTGGATGAAATTGATCGTTTGGTAATATTTATTGGTAGTATTTATTGGTAACATAATTTCAGATAATTGGCAATCAGACATATGGGACAGTCTTTGGATAAGAGTGATGGCGGTGCCCCTGGTACAACACATGTGTTATTTATTTATTTATTTATTTGCTTTGTTAATGAAAAGATTGGGAAACGAGGCCTGGCCGGTGGGAGGTAAATGGAATGTAGAGACTATCAAAGAGGATTAAAGAATGGAGAGGGGGTGCAGAAGAGCCATCAGAAGCATCGAGGGAGCGAAGTTGGAGGGAAAATCCAAGTAGTAGAGGGATATCAGTGTGTGATAGATTGGGAATACCGAAAACATGCAATATTTTGCAAGCGGAATGTAAGGTGTATGATCTAAGACTTGACTGTGCTACCCGAGCTCAAGGTGAATGTAAAACCGGTACCAAAGGGGTATATCCCGCGCAACAACAACAAAAGTCAGAATCCGAACCACTGGAGTCTATAGCGGCTTTATTAGGTAATCAGGAGTCCGAGGGTAACGTGGAACCCTGGACGTGTCCGATCCCCACAGCCCCACAGGCAGAGCCACCGGCTGCAGTGGTGCCAGTCCCGGTTCTACCCTCCCCGCCAGGATACTCAGGACAACCCCCCCCATTATGAGACAGCATCAGGGATTATGGATAGGTCCCAGACAAAGGGTTAAGTTGCGCCACGAACAAGAATCCGCACGATCGGCGCTAGAGATTGAGGATGCTGCCTACCCTCGCCTTTTTCAGTACGCCTCATTCTGCCCAGCAGGTTGAATTATTTGCCCTCACGCGGGCCTGCCATCTTTGCGTTGACCAACGTGCTAATATTTATACCGACTCACGATATGCTTTTGGGGTTGCACATGATTTTGGTACCCTGTGGCAGCACAGGGGCTTTTTGACTGCAGCAGGCACTCCTATTAAAAATGCCCTGTTTGTCCGAAATCTACTAGCGGGTTTAACACTCCCGAAAACCTTGGCTGTCATTAAATGTAATTCGCATACATCTGCCAAGGATCCAATTTCTTTCAGGAATGCATTGGCTGACACATTGGCACGCACAGTGGCCCTGACCCCTACCATTTTAGTTTCTTCAGGTGAACAACAGCAGTTTTCTGCAACTACCGCTATGCCCAGTGTTTCGGAATTCTGCCAGCTTCAGGGGGACGCCCCCGAGGCTGAGAGACACCAGTGGAGCCAGGATAGGTGTTCCCCTCGCGAATCTGACTCGCTTTGGGTTACTGCCTCTGGCAAAGTTTGTGTCCCTAACGGGCTTTTACCTGTTTTGTTGCATTATGTGCACTCTCTTACCTATACTGGTAAGAGGGGAATGTTGGATGTAATAAATGCTACATGGTATCACCCCAAAATACATTGGGGTTTACAAATTGATTTTATTGAATTGCCACGTGTACATAGAGATAAGTATTGTTTAGTTATTGTTGATGTGTTTAGCCGATGGATTGAAATGGTACCAACGACTAATAATACAGCTACCACCACGGCAGCTGTTTTATTAAGGGAAATAGTACCACGGTTTGGATTACCATGTACATTAAGCTCGGACAATGGACCCCATTTCACAGCTAAAGTTAATGAGGAAATGTGCAAACAGTTGAATATCCGCCAGCAGTTCCACTGCGTACACCATCCACAGGCTGCAGGGAGAGTGGAATGTGCAAATGGCACACTAGAAATAAATTGGCCAAACTCCAAGAGGAGACTAAATTAAATTGGGTCCAAGTCCTGCCGATGGCATTATTCTCTATGCGTATAACCCCCCACTCTACTACAGGTTTAACCCCAGCTGAGGTATTATACGGGAAACCACTCAGAACCCCTTGGTGGGCAGAGGAAAAGGGGTGCATCAATCTCCATGAACTGTACGACCTGGATGAGCGTTTAATTGAATATATGAAATTAGTAACCCAATCTTTATCAGCCTAGCATTCTCAGGTCCGAGACGCCCAGAAACCACGGGACAACATGAGGCTAAGATGGGATTGTGGATTATATTGACCCTCGGTAGTCAGATAGAAGGACGAACCTCGGATCTCCGTCGAACCAATCGTTTCCTCTCTTTATGTCAGACATATGCTTCCCAGGTGGAACGGTCTGCCTGTTGGGTGTGTGCCCCAGGTTCCAACACATGGTAAAAGCATGATGTCTCCCTACCGGTCCCCTTCACTCCGAGTGAAGTCAGGTCTGCCCGGGTTCTTTTTGAATCACTCACAGAGCCCTGGCCCCAATAATTGGTGTACGGATTATGACAACCAATCAGATGACTGTGGATTTCAATGTTTTAATGGGTGGTCCTTGAGACCCTATCTTAATCAAACACAGGAGAATTGGCCCCAGATACAAGTTAATTCTCCTCATGACTCTCCAGAAACACCAATAAATACAACTTGTTTCTGTAGAATGGGATCTAGACTGTGAGATGCAAATGTGAGTGCTCACAATCACGATGCTCAAGACAATCTAGAGAAACAAGTATATTTTATTTGCAAGTCTGCAGAGTTGGGTGCCTCCCCTATCGAGACACACCGAGGTCGGGAAAATCCCTTCTTTTTATTCACTTCACTTTACAATTGTCACACCTTAAATTCCTCCCCTCTGGACTCCTTCCAATCGGAGCACTGAGGTGCACAATCTAACGACACCTCCCCTGTTGCCTCCCACATCATACATCGCATGTGCATTTAAATGAGGCATCTTGTCATGCTGGGCGTTTTTGTAATATTCATTTATCTTATTAGGCAGGCGCAGTACAGAGTAGTTCATGCCCTTTCTCCTTGTTCTCTGGTTATCTTGCCCTCTCCCCTAGTTCTCTGGTTATCTTGCCCTCTCCCCTAGTTCTCTGGTTATCTTCTAACACTTGTCCTTGGAATGTCACCATTTGTTCTTGCGGTTCTTGTCTAGCCGAGCACGGTCGCGTGTTGATAATGAGAGCTCATTATCCCCCTTCCTCAACTATTTCTCAGGGTCCTTAGTCTAAATCAATGATCCCTTTTTACCCCTCTCTCACAATCCACCCTTTTTCTTATGCCACGCTACTTTGAGTTATACTATTTCCTCCTTTTCTAGTGCTAGCAGCAGAGTCTTTGCCTCTCTATATTCCTCCTGCTGGTCATGCTGTGCTCTAAAGGCCATCATGGCGATGTCGTTCTTTGTCAGAGCTGCCTCTATCAATCGCTGAGACAACCCCCGTATGCAGGGAATGATGCAACATCTGAATAGACACAGCAACCCCTTCACAACTACCACTGATGTTAGGGCTGATGTAAAGATGTGCTTCCATTTCCCAAACCAGGAGTCTAGAAACCCAGTCCAGGAGGTGTCTACTCCAGAGTTCTCGGCCAATTCGATAGACAGGGAGGTGAGACTCGCTAGGGCCCTTGACACGGACCCATCGGGAGCAGTGTTGTTGGGGATGTAGGTGCAACATTGTTCCCCAAACATCACACACACACCCCCTTTCTCAGCCAGTAGCATGTCCAAGGCCATGGGATTTTGCCAGGCCATTAGGCTGGTAGCTGTCAGTTGTTCCGCTAATCCTTCAACCGCATCTCGAGTGTAATTTATAAAGCGTTGTTGATTGTAGTATAGGTAGTTGATCCAGTCCACATTTTTATTAATTGTGGACCACCAGAAGAGTATGGACTCAAAGCCAGCAGCTATCTGGTTTTTGGCTTTGAATTCATCGGGTACCCCTCTTGGCACCCCTATTGCATCTATATAGATGTGTGTGTCGAATGATCCTCTCACCTCTCTCCTTTGTCGTCGGGCTCCTTCATTGAGTTCGACCGCATGCTCTACTGCTATGGTGAAGGGCATCATTAATTGTGTAAGGGTACAGGTTCCTGTCCATGACCCTGGTAGGCGGGGCCACAGGGTATCCTCTCCACACCACCACCAGACATCGGCTCTACTGACTATCTGCTTTCTCGGCCAGGAGCTACTGAACAGTGACCCCTGTTCCTCAGCTGTTAT
This sequence comes from Rhinoraja longicauda, assembly GCF_053455715.1. Lineage (NCBI taxonomy): Eukaryota > Metazoa > Chordata > Chondrichthyes > Rajiformes > Arhynchobatidae > Rhinoraja > Rhinoraja longicauda. Next base: position 20,377 of record NW_027601886.1, on the reverse strand, counting down.
GTTATACGTCTGATTGCAGTTTAGCACCTCCCCTATTTCCTGTCCATCTGGGTTATATCTTGTATAGCACTCAAATCCCTCCTCCCTGAGGGGAATGGTGAATGGGGGAGGTCGAGGGTCTTTCCTTTGGCCCTTCGTGTTGTTGTTGCTAGCCGGGAATAGGTCATGGTATCTCTGGGAGGTCTCATTCTTTGGTAGTATGGGATTCGTGAATAGTTGTAGTATACATGACATAGCCCCAGGTGTCCTATTCCAATTCAGGGGAAATGGTACTGGGACCAGCTGAGGCTTAGCTCCGGCGCAGGCGTAGCAATTGGTTTGTTGCATACTTCTAGCCGTGTACATCATCCAGGTAAGCCAGGTGTTGGTTCCCTTTCCCCTGTTGGTATTCCCTCCCCATACAATTGCATTAATTCTATTTCTCCTGTTACTATCATTATCTTCAAATCCTTAGGCTCATATTCCGTGGTGACATTGCTGACTACAGGTGGTGCTGGGGTTGCCCAGAGATCCCTACTCTGACTGTCATCTATCTGGAACATTTCCCCCTTATCCTCATATTTTACCATATATCCGTCCCGTTCTACCTCTATTTCAAACCTCAGGCATGCGTCCTTCCCAGTTTTATCTGCACATATCCAATACCTACCACTTTCCTTCATTCGAACCCTCTGTATGCTTACATATATATACACGTCCTGGCAATCCCTCATTTGGGTTTTGATATACTCTGCACCTATCAGTTTGATAGGTGGGCTTATGCCACCCTTCTCTGGATGAAGTGAATACCTCGCGCCAATTTTTACAGTTTGCGGCCCGGTGGTATGAACGTCGACTTCTCCAACTTCAGATAGCTCCTCTGTCCCTCCCTTCCCCTCCTCCTTCCCAGATCTCCCTCTATCTTCCTGTCTCCACCTATATCCTTCCTTTGTCCCACCCCCGACATCAGTCTGAAGAAGGGTCTCGACCCGAAACGTCATCCATTCCTTCTCTCCCGAGATGCTGCCTGACCTGCTGAGTTACTCCAGCATTTTGTGAATAAATCGATTTGGTCAATGTGGGTTGTTTTAAATGTGCTATACAAATAAAATTGACTTGGCTTGACTAGGAAAATAGGGCCAGATTTAGCCCAAGATCGAATTAATGCTTCAGGATGGGATTGGTTTGGTTTAGGATAATTTGTGGGGGCCGATTCTCCATTATGACAGTATCATTGTGTTAATTGTTGTGATTCTGTTAATCTGTTATTGCTTTGGTCCATGTATATGCCAAATATTTGTCAATCGGCCACTTTAAAAGACTGTGATTATAGCATTATAGCGGCACGGTGGCGCAGCGGTAGAGTTGCTGCTTTACAGCGAATGCAGCGCCGGAGACTCAGGTTCGATCCTGACTACGGGTGCTGCACTGTAAGGAGTTTGTACGTTCTCCCCGTGACCAGCGTGGGTTTTCTCCGAGATCTTCGGTTTCCTCCCACACTCCAAAGACGTACAGGTATGTAGGTTAATTGGCTGGGTAAATGTAAAAATTGTCCCTAGTGGGTGTAGGATAGTGTTAATGTATGGGGATCGCTGGGCGGCACGGACTTGGAGGGCCGAAAAGGCCTGTTTCCGGCTGTATATATATGATATGATATGATAATCAAAGAGGGGAATGTAAGGGCTCACATTACGAATGCAGCAATGTGGGTTTTATTGCAGGAGTGTAAAAGGGGTGTGAAAGCTCCAGCTCGATTATGTTGCCAGGACATCCAGTTGTCAGCATGGAAGCACAGTTTATGGCTAAGTGTATCCTTTGATATGGGCAACTGGCTTTAAGGCTTTGATGGTTAACCATCCTTTGATGGTTAAGGGGAACATTTGGCCATTCCCATTGGTCCTGGGAATACCGAGGACATGTAGGTCACACAGGACACGGAGGACATGGGGGTCCAAAAGGGCACATAAAGATTTATAGGACATTGTCAAAACTTGCCATATAAGGTTGCAACGGAAATGTACCGGCATCTGTATTACGGGTATAAAATGTGTGTAATTGTTAGCATTCGGAGAGAGAGACTACACTGGCTTCCTGAGCGTTACTAAACGCTTCAGTTTCCAGACTCTCCCACCTGGGTGAGTAGAATAAAGAGGTTAAACGAATTCGGTTGTCTGCCTGTTTTTTCTAATAGGCCACAGACTACAACACCTATAGGGCAGTTTTGGAATGATGGCCTTCATATTACTAACGGCATTAATTTCTTCCATGTGGATGCTATTTCTCATCAAGATACAACAACCACTAAGAAATATCGCGAACTCATGCAAAGCCTTCACATCTTCCGCCTTGATAACTGACCAAGCGAAGGCCTTCTTCATGTGTGCATTAGCAATCTTCTGTTTGTTACCAAAATGTTCTTCAAGCAACTCTCTTGCCGTTTGATAGCCCTCATCCACAGGCAAATGTCGACAACTTTTAACAAGCTGGTTTGAATATCCGCTTGTGTATTGCGGTATTGTGTATCTTTTTAAAAAGGGAGGGAGAGAGAAAGCGGGGAATTACAGACCAGTTAGTCTAATATCGGTAGTGGGGAAAATGCTAGAGTCAGTTATTAAAGATGCAGCACATTTGGAAAGTGGTGAAATCATCGGACAAAGTCAGCATGGATTTATGAAAGGCAAATCATGCCTGACGAATCTTATAGAGTGTAACTAGTAGAGTGGATAAGGGAGAACCAGTCGATGTGTTATATCTGGACTTTCAGAAGGCCTTCGACAAGGTCCCACATAGGAGATTGGGGTACAAACTTAAAGCACACGGTATTGGGGGTTCAGTGTTGAGGTGGATAGAGAATTGGTTGGCGGACAGGAAGCAAAGAGTAGGAATAAACGGGTCCTTTTCGGAATGGCAGGCAGTGACTAGTGGGGTACCGCAAGGCTCAATGCTGGGACCACAGCTATTTACAATATATATTAATGATTTGGACGAGGGAATTGAATGCAACATCTCTAAGTTTGCGGATGACACGAAGCTGGGTGGCAGTGTTAGCTGCGAGAGGATGCTAGGAGGCTGCAGAGTGACTTGGATAGATTAGGAGAGTGGGCAAATGCATGGCAGATGCAATATAATGTGGATAAATGTGAGGTTATCCACTTTGGCAGCAAGAACAGGAAAGCAGAGTATTACCTGAATGGTGGCCAATTAGGAAAAAGGGAGATGCAACGTGACCTGGGTGTCATGGTGCACCAGTCATTGAAAGCAAGCGTGCAGGTGCAGCAGGCAGTGAAGAAAGTGAATGGTATGTTAGCATTCATAGCAAGAGGATTTGAGTATAGGAGCCGGGAGGTTCTGCTGCAGTTGTACAGGGCCTTGGTGAGACCGCACCTGGAGTATTGTGTACAGTTTTGGTCTCCTAATCTGAGGAAAGACATTCTTGCCTTAGAGGGAGTACAGAGAAGGTTCATCAGATTGATCCCTGGGATGGCAGGACATTCATATGAAGAAAGACTGGATAGACTGGGCTTGTACACGCTGGAATTTAGAAGACTGAGGGGGGATCTTATTGAAACATATAAAATTCTTAAGGGGTTGGAGAGGCTAGATGCGGGAAGATTGTTCCCGATGTTGGGGAAGTCCAGAACCAGGGGTCACAGCTTAAGGATAAGGAGGAAGTCTTTTAGGACCGAGATGAGAAAACATTTCTTCACACAGAGAGTGGTGAGTCTGCGGAATTCTCTGCCACAGAAGGTAGTTGAGGCCAGTTCATTGGCTATATTTAAGAGGGAGTTAGATGTGGCCCTTGTGGCTAAAGGGATCAGGGGGTATGGAGAGAAGGCAGGTACAGGTTACTGAGCTGGATGATCAGCCATGATCATATTGAATGGCGGTGCAGGCTCGAATACTCATGGTACCCGGTCAATGAAGTCTTCAATCTACTAATGATCCAGGTGTAGACCGTGTCAATTTGCCTTTGACCGGCAGTTTCTTTGTTCCAGGATTTCAGCTCTAATCCCTGGCAGATTCAGCTTCCTCTTCAGTTCCACTGTTGTGTCGGATTTTACCTGTAGAACAGTCTTTTTAGATTCTTCTGTTAGAATAGATTTTTCACTTGGATTCCATTCGGAAAACAGTTTTTTACTTAGATGTAATGGCAGTTTCTATACCTTCTCAAAGTCCAACTTCGATAGACATTACTGCTCGACGATGGAATGGAGGTATAGCTTACACACACAGCACTCTGAGATGACAAAAACGAATCTTCCAAACACTGTTTCTTGATTAATTGATCGTTATTAAAGTAGCACAAAGCAAAAGAGTAATTCATAACTTTTCGTTCTTATCAACTGTTTCTTCTTCAAACAATACAGTCAAGATCGTGTAGTCGTCACCGTGTGGTCGTGGTCGTTGTTGTGGCTGGCGTGAGTGTGGTAAAAAACTGTATTCTCTCCATCCTCCGAGACTAAAATGACACTCCCCATTACGTATCAAATCACACACACAAACATGCAAAACAGACAGAAACTAGAAATATTAAACATAGCCATAATACAATGAGAGTAATTAATTTAAGCGTAAATGGCTCCTACAGATGCAGTTGAACAAAGTGGACTATGAAGGCATGAGAGAGGAGCTGGCCAAGGTTGACTGGAAAGGGATCCTAGCAGGAATGACGGTGGAACAGCAATGGCAGGAATTTCTAGGCATAATCCGGAAGACGCAGGATCATTTCATTCCAAAGCAGAAGAAAGATTCTAAGGGGAGTAGGAGACAACCATGGCTGACAAGGGAAGTTAGGGATGGAATAAAACTAAAAGAAAAGATGTATAACACAGCAAAGAGCAGCAGGAAGACAGAGAATTGGGAAACTTTCAAAGGACAACAGAAGGTAACAAAACGGGCAATACGGGCTGAAAAGATGAAGTACGAGGGGAAGCTGGCCAAGAATATAAAGAAGGACAGTAAAGCTTCTTCAGATTTGTTAAGAGACAAAGATTAGCAAAGACAAATGTGGGTTGCTAGAAGGCAGACACGGGTGAAATTATTGTAGATAACAAGGAAATGGCAGAAGAGTTGAACAAGTACTTTGGATCTGTCTTCACAAAGGAAGACACAAACAATCTCCCAGATGTACTAGAAGACAGAGGATCTAGGGGGTAGAGGAACTGAAAGAAATTAGAATTAGGTGAGAAATAGTATTGGGTAGACTGATGGGACTGAAGGTTAATAAATCCCCTGGGCCTGATGGTCTGCATCCCAGGGTACTCAGGGAGGTGGCTCTAGAAATAGTGGATGCATTGGTGATCATTTTCCAATGTTCAATAGATTCAGGATCAGTTCCCATGGATTAGAGGATAGCTAATGTTATCCAAGAAAAGAGTGAGAGAGAAAACGGGGAATTATAGACCAGTTAGTCTGACTTGGGTGGTGGGAAAGATGCTGGAGTCAATTATTAAAGAGGTAATAACGGTGCATTTGGATAGCAGTAAAAGGATAAGTCCAAGTCAGTATAGATTTATGAAAGGGAAATCATGCTTGACTAATCTTCTGGATTTTTTGAGGATGTGACAAGTAAAATGGATGAAGGGGAGCCATGGATGTAGTGTATCCAGACTTTCAGAAAATCTTTGACAAGGTCCCACACGTGAGATTGGTGAGCAAAGTTAGAGCACATGGTATTGGGGGTAGAGTGTTAACATGGATAAAGAATTGGTTGGCAGACAAGAAGCAAAGAGTAGGAGTAAACGGGTCCTTTTCAGAATGGCAGGCAGTGGCGAGTGGAGTGCCGCTAGGCTCGGTGTTAGGGCCGTAACTACTCACCATACACATTAATGATTTGGATCAAGGAATTAGAAGCAACACTAGCAAGTTTGCAGATGACGCAAAGCTGGGTGGCAGTGTGAACTGTGAAGAGGATGTTAGGAGGTTGCAGAGTGACCTGGACAGGTTGAGTGAGTGGGCAGATGCGTGGCAGATGCAGTATAATATAGATAAATGTGAGGTTATCCACTTTGGCAGCAAAAACAAGGAGGCAGATTATTATCTCAATGGTGTCAGGTTAGGTAAGGGGGAAGTGCAGCGAGATCTGGGTGTCCTTGTACACCAGTCATTGAAAGTTGGCGTGCAGGTACAGCAGGCATTGAAGAAAGCTAATGGTATGTTGGCCTTCATAACGAGAGGATTTCAGTATAGGAGTAAAGAGGTTCTTCTACAGTTGTTTAGACAATAGACAATAGACAATAGGTGCAGGAGTAGGCCATTCAGCCCTTCGAGCCAGCACCGCCATTCAATGCGATCATGGCTGATCACTCTCAATCAGTACCCCGTTCCTGCCTTCTCCCCATACCCCCTCACTCCGCTATCCTTAAGAGCTCTATCCAGCTCTCTCTTGAAAGCATCCAACGAACTGGCCTCCACTGCCTTCTGAGGCAGAGAATTCCACACCTTCACCACTCTCTGACTGAAAATGTTCTTCCTCATCTCCGTTCGCAATCAGCAGCAATCAGCAGCAAGTAGCAACAAACAGCAGCAAGTAGCCAGCAGCAAGTAGCAGCAATCAGCAGCAAGTAGCAGCAAGCAGTGTTGCTTGGGAAGTATTGTGTGGGGATTGTGTGGGGATAGTAAGGAGTAAGACCTGTGTGATCTCCCGGACAAATTTCGATCGCCTAGCTTGGGGTCGGAGAGGAATTTCCCGGATTTTTTTTCCCCAAATTGGCCTGGGTTTTTTATCCGGTTTTTCGCCTCTCCCAGGAGATTACTCAGTTCTTTTGGATGGGCGGTTGGAGCAGTTGGAGCAGCGGCCGGGCAGTAGGTTTAGTAACCGAGCACGGGGCTTTGTTTGGGGAGTATGAGTGCCAGGGCAGTTTATTGTTCTGGGTGTCGGATGTGGGGAATCTGGGAGTCTGATAGTCTTCCAGACATCCACATCTGCGCCAGGTGCGACGAGATGGGGCTCCTAAGGGACCGTATTAGGAACCTGGAGCGGCAGATTGATGACCTCCGTCTGATCAGGGAGAGTGAGGAGGTTATAGATAGGAGTTACAGAGAGGTGGTCACTCCTAGACCACGGGAGGTAGACAAGTGGGTCACTGTTAGGGGGGGCAAGGAGCAGAGGCAGGGACTAGGGAGTACCCCGGTGGCTGTACCCCTTGGAAATAAGTACTCCTGTTTAAGTACTGTTGGGTGGGACAGCCTACCTGGGGGCAGCGACGGTGCCCGGGCCTCTGGCAAGGAGTCCGGCCCTGTGCTCAGAAGGGTAGGGAAAGGAAGAGAGCGATAGTAATAGGGGACTCTATATTGAGGGGGTCAGATAGGCATTTCTGTGGACGCAGTCGGGAGACCCGGATGGTGGTTTGCCTCCCTGGTGCCGGTGTCCGGGATGTGTCTGAGCGTGTCCAGGATATCCTGAAAGGGGAGGGAGAGGAGCCAGAGGTCGTGGTACATATAGGTACCAACAATATAGGTAGGATAAGGGAAGAGGTCCTGAAAGGAGAATTTAGGGGGCTAGGAAGAGAGTTAAAAAAAAGGACTTCCAAAGCAATAATCTCAGGCTTACTGCCTGTGCCACGCGATAGTGAGAATAGGAATGGAGTGAGGTGGAGGATAAATACGTGGCTGAGGAACTGGTGCAGGGAGCAGGGTTTCAAGTTTCTGGATCATTGAGACCTCTTCTGGGGAAGTATGACCTGTACAAAAAGGACGGGTTGCATCTGAACCTGAGGGGAACCAATATCCTGGCGGGGAGATTTGCTAAAATAATTGCGGAGACTTTAAACTAGTACGGTTGGGGGGAGGGACTCAAACACAGATAGCTAACAGGCAGTGTGTGAGGCAGGAGGCAGAAAAGGGAAACACTCAGACCCAATATGTAGGAGAGAAAGAAGGGAAAAGAAATAAACTGAGAATAAGAAATGATGGGTCCCTTAAATGTGTATATTTTAATGCTAGGAGCATTGTAAGAAAGGTGGATGAGCTTAGAGCCTGGATTGACATCTAGAAGTATGATGTTGTGGCGATCAGTGAAACATGGTTGCAGGAGGGTTGCGATTGGCAATTAAATATTCCAGGATTTCATTGTTTCAGATGTGATAGAATCGGAGGGGCAAGAGGTGGGGGTGTTGCATTGCTTGTCAGGGAGGATATCACAGCAGTGCTTTGGCAGGACAGACTAGAAGGCTCGATTAGGGAGGCTGTTTGGGTGGAACTCAGAAATGAGAAAGGTTTAGCAACACTTATAGGGGTGTATTATAGACCGCCAAATAGGGAACGAGAATTGGAAGAGCAAATATGTAAGGAGATAGCAGATATTAGTAGTAAGCACAGAGTAGTGATTGTGGGTGATTTCAATTTTCCGTATATAGACTGGGAATCACATTCTGTTAAAGGGCTGGATGGTTTGGAGTTTGTAAAATGTGTGCAGGATAGTTTTTTGCAGCAATACGTAGAGGTGCCTACCAGAGAAGGGGCAGTGTTGGACCTCCTGTTAGGAAATGAGATGGGTCAGGTGACAGAGGTATGTGTTGAGGAGCACTTTGGGTCTAGTGATCACAATGCCATTAGTTTCAATGTCATTATGGAGAAGGTCAAATCTGGACCAAGGGTTGAGATTTTGGATTGGAGAAAGGCTAATTTTGAGGAGATGAGAAAGGATTTTAAAGGAGTGAAATGGAAATTTTTGTTTTATGAAAAGGATATAATAGAGAAATGGAGGATATTTAAAGGTGAAATTTTGAAAGTACAGAGTCTTTATGTCCCTGTTCGGTGGAAAGGAAAGAATAATAATTTGAAAGAGCCGTGGTTTTCCAGGGAAATTGGACACTTGGTTCGGAAAAAGAGGGAGATATACAATAAATATAAGCGGCAGGGAGTAAATGAGGTTCTTGAGGAATATAAAGAATGTAAAAGGAATCTTAAGAAGGAAATTAGAAAAGCGAAAAAAAGATATGAGGCTGCTTTGGCAAGTAATGTAAAAGTAAACCCCAAGGGGTTCTACAGATATGTCAATAGCAAAAGGATAGTGAGGGATAAAATTGGTCCATTAGAGAGTCAGAGTGGACAGCTATGTGCTGAGCCGGAAGAAATGGGGGAGATATTAAACAATTTCTTTTCTTCGGTATTTACCGAGGAGAAGGATATTGAATTATGTGAGGTAAGCGAAACAAGTACAGTAGTGATGGAAATTAGGAGGATTAAAGAAGAGGAGGTACGGACACTTTTGAAAAATATAAAAGTGGTTAAGTCTCCAGGTCCTGATAGGATATTCCCTAGGACATTGAGGGAAATTAGTGCAGAAATAGCAGGGGCTATGACGGAAATATTTCAAACATCATTAGAAACTGGGATGGTGCCGGAAGATTGGCGCATTGCGCATGTTGTGCCTTTGTTTAAAAAAGGTTCTAAAAGTAAACCTAGCAATTATAGACCTATTAGTTTGACGTCTGTGGTGGGAAAATTAATGGAAAAGATACTTAGGGACAATATATATAATTATTTGGATAAACAAGGCCTGATTAGAAACAGTCAACATGGATTTGTGCCTGGAAGGTCATGTTTGACTAATCTTCTTGAATTTTTTGAAGAGGTCACCAGGGAAATTGATAAGGGCAAGGCTGTGGATGTTGTCTATATGGACTTCAGTAAGGCATTTGACAAGGTTCCACATGGAAGGTTGATTAAGAAGGTTAAATCGTTGGGTATTAATAGTGAGGTTGCAAGATGGATTCAACAATGGCTGAATGGGAGATACCAGAGGGTAACGGTTGACAATTGTATGTCAGGTTGGAGGCCAGTGTCTAGTGGAGTACCCCAAGGATCTGTGTTGGGTCCACTGTTGTTTGTCATTTACATTAATGATCTGGATGATGGTGTGGCAAATTGGATTAATAAATATGCAGATGATACTAAGATAGGTGGTGTAGTTGATAGTGAGGTAGATTTTCAAAGTCTACAGAGAGACTTGGGCCTTTTGGAAGGGTGGGCTGAAAGATGGCAGATGGAGTTTAATGCTGATAAGTGTGAGGTGCTGCATTTTGGTAGGACAAATCAAAATAGGACGTACAGGGTAAATGGTAGGGAATTGAGGAATGCAGTGGAACAGAGGGATCTGGGAATAACTGTGCATTGTTCCCTGAAGGTGGAATCTCATGTGGATAGGGTGGTGAAGAAGGCGTTTGGTATGCTTGCCTTTATAAATCAGAGCATCGAGTGTAGAAGTTGGGATGTAATGTTAAAATTGTACAGGGCATTGGTGAGGCTGAATCTGGAGTATGGTGTGCAGTTCTGATCGCCAAATTATAGGAAGGATGTCGACAAAATGGAGAGGGTACAGAGGAGATTTACTAGAATGTTGCCTGGGTTTCAGCACTTAGGCTACAGAGAAAGGTTGAACAGGTTGGGTCTTTATTCTTTGGAGCGTAGAAGGTTGAGGGGGGACTTGATAGAGGTTTTAAAAATTTTGAGAGGGACGGACAGAGTTGACGTGGGTAGGCTTTTCCCTTTGAGAGTGGGGAAGATTCCAACAAGGGGACATAGCTTCAGAATTGAGGGACAAATTCTGTAGCTGTAGTTGTTATATGGTGTTATATGGTTATATAAATGGCCTACCCCTTATTCTTAAACTGTGGCCCCTTGTTCTGGACTCCCCCAACATTGGGAACATGTTTCCTGCCTCTAATGTGTCCAATCCCCTAATTATCTTATATGTTTCAATAAGATTCCCCCCTCATCCTTCTAAATTCCAGTGTATACAAGCCCAATCGCTCCAGCCTTTCAACATACGACAGTCCCGCCATTCCGGGAATTAACCTAGTGAACCTACGCTGCACGCCCTCCATAGCAAGAATATCCTTCCTCAAATTTGGAGACCAAAACTGCACACAGTACTCCAGGTGCGGTCTCACCAGGGCCCGGTACAACTGTAGAAGGACCTCTTTGCTCCTATACTCAACTCCTCTTGTTATGAAGGCCAACATTCCATTGGCTTTCTTCACTGCCTGCTGTACCTGCATGCTTCCTTTCATTGACTGATGCACTAGGACACCCAGATCTCGTTGAACTCCCCCTCCTCCTAACTTGACACCATTCAGATAATAATCTGCCTTTCTATTCTTACTTCCAAAGAATAACCTCACACTTATCTACATTAAACTGCATCTGCCATGTATCCGCCCACTCACACAACCTGTCCAAGTCACCCTGCAGCCTTATTGCATCTTCCTCACAATTCACACTACCCCCCAGCTTAGTATCATCTGAAAATTTGCTAATGGTACTTTTAATCCCTTCGTCTCAGTCATTAATGTATATCGTAAATAGCTGGGGTCCCAGCACCGAACCTTGTGGTACCCCACTGGTCACTGCCTGCCATTCTGAAAGGGACCCATTTATCCCCACTCTTTGCTTTCTGTCTGTCAACCAATTTTCTATCCATGTCAGTACCCTACCCCCAATCCCATGTGCCCTAATTTTGCCCACTAATCTCCTATGTGGGACCTTGTCGAAGGCTTTCTGAAAGTCGAGGTACACCACATCCACTGACTCACCCCTGTCAATTTTCCTAGTTACATCCTCAAAAAATTCCAGTAGATTAGTCAAGCATGATTTCCCCTTCGTAAATCCATGCTGACTCGGAATGATCCTGTTACTGCTATCCAAATGCTCAGCAATTTCGTCTTTTATAATTGACTCCAGCATCTTCCCCACCACTGATGTCAGACTAACTGGTCTATAATTACCCGTTTTCTCTCTCCCTCCTTTCTTAAAAAGTGGGATAACATTTGCTATCCTCCAATCCACAGGAACTGATCCTGAATCTATAGAACATTGAAAAATGATCTCCAATGCTTCCACTATTTATAGAGCGAACTCCTTAAGTACCCTGGGATGCAGACCATCAGGCCCTGGGGATTTATCAGCCTTCAGTCCCATCAGTCTACCAAAACCATTTCCTGCCTAATGTGGATTTCCTTCAGTTTGCTCCATCACCCTAGGTTCTCCGGCCCCTAGAACTTTTGGGAGATTGTGTGTATCTTCCTCAGTGAAGACAGATCCAAAGTAACGGTTTAACTCGTCTGCCATTTCTTTGTTCCCCACAATAAATTCCCCTGCTTCTGTCTTCAAGGGACCCACATTTGCCTTGACTATTTTTTTCCTCTTCACGTACCTAAAAAAACTTTTGCTATCCTCCTTTATATTATTGGCTAGTTTACCCTCGTACCTCATCTTTTCTCCACGTATTGCCTTTTTAGTTAACTTTTGTTGCTCTTTAAAAGAGTCCCAATCCTCTGTCTTCCCACTCTTCTTTGCTATGTTATACTTCCTCTCCTTAATTTTTATGCTGTCCCTGACTTCCCTTGTCAGCCACAGGTGTCTCTTACTCCCCTTAGAGTCTTTCCACCTCTTTGGAATAAATTGATCCTGCAACCTCTGCATTATTCCCAGGAATACCTGCCATTGCTGTTCTACCGTCTTCCTTGCTAGGGCCTCCTTCCAGTCAATTTTGGCCAGCTCCTGCCTCATGCCTCTGTAATCCCCTTTGCTATACTGTAATACCGACACTTCTGATTTTCCCTTCTGCCTTTCCATTTGCAGAGTAAAACTTATCATGTTGTGATCACTGCCTCCTAATGGCTCTTTTACCTCTAGTCCCCTTATCAGATCAGGATCATTACACAACACTAAATCCAGAATTGCCTTCTCCCTGGTAGGCTCCAGTACAAGCTGTTCTAAGAATCCATCTCGAAGGCACTCTACAAACTCTCTTCCCTGGGGTCCATTTCCAACCTGATTTTCCCAGTCTACCTGCATGTTGAAATCTCCCATAACCACCGTAGCATTACATTTTTGACACGCCAATTTTATCTCCTGATTCAACTTGCACCCTATGTCGAGGCTACTGTTTGGGGGCCTATAGATAACTCTCATTAGGGTCTTTTTACCCTTACAATTCCTCATTTCTATCCATACTGATTCAACATCTCCTGATTCTATGTCACCCCTTGCAAGGGAATGAATATCATTCCTTACCATCAGAGCAACCCCACCCCCTCTGCCCACCTGTCTGTCTTTTCTATACGTTGTGTACCCCTGAATATTCAGTTCCCAGCCCTGGTCCTCTTGTAGCCATGTCTCAGTGATCCCTACAACACCATACTGGCCCATGACTAACTGAGCCTCAAGCTCATCCACTTTATTTTTTATACTACGCGCATTTAAGTACAACACTTTAACTTCTGTATTTACCTCCCCTCTCACATCGGTCACAAATGGCCCTGCCCTTAATTTCTTTTCCGCTCTAGAACTTCTGTTCCCATTCTTCCGAGAGTCTTTTGCAATATCTCCTGTATTCCCTTTTACCTCATCTTCATATTCACAATTTGTTAACCCCTCCCCCCCACTACTTAGTTTAAAGCCACAGGTGTCACACTAGCAAACCTGCCTGCCAGAATGTTTGTCCCCCTGCTGTTAAGATGTAACCCGTCCCTTTTGTACAAGTCACCCCTAGCCCAGAAGAGATCCCAGTGGTCCAGAAATCTAAATCCGTGCTCTCTGCACCAGCCCCTCAGCCATAAATTCATACCCTCTATCTCTCTGTTCCTGTCCTCATCAGCACGAGGGCCTTCCATCGCCCGCGGGGCCTTCCATCGCCCGCGGGGCCTTCCATCGCCCGGCGCGGTTCGGTCACTGGACTTAACATCGCCGGCGCAGCTCGGCCGCGGGACTTGGCAGTGCCCGGTGCGGCTCGGCCGCGGGGCCTTCCATCGCCCGGTACGGCCGCGGGGCCTTCCATCGCCTGGCGCGGCTCGGCCGTGGGATGGTTCAGCACTCGGTGCGGCTCGACCGCGGGACGGTTCAGCGCTCGGTGCGGCTCGGTCGCGGGGCCTTCCGTCGCACGGCGCGGCTCAGCCGCTGGACTTGGCATCGCCGGCGCGGCTCGGCCGCGGGCCTTAGCAGCGCCCGGTGCGGCTCGGCCGCGGGCCTTAGCAGCGCCCGGTGCGGCTCGGCCGCGGGACCTAACATCGCCCGGCACGGCTCAGGCGCGGGGCCTTCCATCGCCCGGCGCGGCTCGGCCACGGGGCCTTCCATCGCCCGGTATGGCTCGGCCGCGGGACCTAACATCGCCCGGCACGGCTCAGGCGCGGGGCCTTCCATCGCCCGGCGCGGCTCGGCCACGGGGCCTTCCATCGCCCGGTATGGCTCGGCCGCGGGACGTTTCAGTGCCCGGTGCAGCTCGGCCGCGGGTTGGTCGCCTCGGTAGGGGTCGAGCTGTCTGTCCATGAGATCCCCTCTCATCTTTCTAAATTCCAGTAAAAACCACCTGAGAAGCTCTAGCTGCACCATCTCCTCAGCCATGCATTCACTTGTCCTAACTTCCCCTTGCTACCTTCACCAGCATGTGGCATTGGGAGTAATGCGGAGATTACTCTCTCTATGGGAGTGCTCAGGGAGGGGTAGCAACTCTGATGGGGGTCATGTCGTGGTGCTTTGAGGGTAGTTTGTCCACCTTTGGCCCCCATCTGGCACCCAGCTCACACCTGTGGCACCAAGAAGCTGTTAGCATGCAGCAGTGACCACACCCTGGAAAACTGCTTCAGCTGACGTGCTAAACCACGCGAGGGTAACTGACGGGTCTCAGACCCTCAGTGAGTTCATGGACTTGCTCAGCCCAGCATGCAAGGTCTGTGCTGGCGGATTGGGTGGAGGAAATCCACTGGGCACTTCCCTCACTGGGCTGCACCCGAACAGGGCTGCACCCTTTTGCAGGGCCTGGTAAGACCACATCTGGAGTATTGTGTACAGTTTTGGTCTCCTAATTTGAGGAAGGACATCCTTGTAATTGAGGCAGTGCAGTGTAGGTTCATGAGATTGATCCCTGGGATGGCGGGACTGTCATATGAGGAAAGATTGGAAAGACTGGGCTTGTATTCACTGGAGTTTAGAAGGATGAGGGGGGATCTTATAGAGACATATAAAATTATAAAAGGACTGGACAAGCTAGATGCAGGAAAAATGTTCCCAAAGTTGGGGGAGTCCAGAACCAGGGACCACAGTCTTAGAATAAAGGGGAGGCCATTTAAAACTGTGGTGAGAAGGAACCTTTTCACCAGAGAATTGTGAATTTGTGGAATTCCCTGCCACAGAGGGCAGTGGAGGCCAAATCACGGGATGGATTTAAGAGAGAATTAGATAGAGCTCTAGGGGCTAGTGGAATCAAGGGGTATGGGGAGAAGGCAGGCACAGGTTACTGATTGTGGATGATCAGCCATGATCACAATGAATGGCGGTGCCGGCTCGAAGGCCCGAATGGCCTCCTCTTGCACCTATTTTCTATGTTTCTCCAATAATGTGCTCTAATTATGCACACTAAACTCTTGTGTGGGTCACGTGTGGCTGCGCCTAACGGCTGGGGATCACTGGCAGTCTGTTTGTCTTTTTTGTTTGTGTGTTGGTGTTGGGATGTTTTTGTTTTTGGCTGTGTATGTGTGGGTGGTGTGGTGGGGTGTGGTGGGGTGGGGGAAACCTTTCTTTTTTTAGGTCTCTTCCTTGGGGCGCGGCTCGGCCGCGGGGCCTTCCATCGCCCGCGGGGCCTTCCATCGTCCGGTGCGGTTCGGTCGCTGGACTTAACATCGCCGGCGCAGCTCGGCCGCGGGACTTGGCAGTGCCTGGTGCGGCTCGGCCGCGGGACGTTTCAGCGCTCGGTGCGGCTCGGCCGCGGGGCCTTCCATCGCCCGCGGGGCCTTCCATCGCCCGGCGCGGTTCGGTCGCTGGACTTAACATCGCCGGCGCAGCTCGGCCGTGGGACTTGGCAGTGCCCGGTGCGGCTCGGCCGCGGGGCCTTCCATCGCCCGGTACGGCCGCGGGGCCTTCCATCGCCCAGCGCGGCTCGGCCGTGGGACGGTTCAGCACTCGGTGCGGCTCGGCAGCGAGACGGTTCAGCGCTCGGTGCGGCTCGGTCGCGGGGCCTTCCGTCGCACGGTGCGGCTCGGCCGCGGGGCCTTCCGTCGCACGGCGCGGCTCAGCCGCTGGACTTGGCATCGCTGGCGCGGCTCGGCCGCGGGCCTTAGCAGCGCCCGGTGCGGCTCGGCCGCGGGACCTAACATCGCCCGGCACGGCTCAGCCGCGGGGCCTTCCATCGCCCGGCGCGGCTCGGCCGCGGGGCCTTCCATCGCCCGGTATGGCTCGGCCGCGGGACGTTTCAGTGCCCGGTGCAGCTCGGCCGCGGGTTGGTCGCCTCGGTAGGGGTCGTGCTGTCTGTCCATGAGATCCCCTCTCATCTTTCTAAATTCCAGTAAAAACCACCTGAGAAGCTCTAGCTGCACCATCTCCTCAGCCATGCATTCACTTGTCCTAACTTCCCCTTGCTACCTTCACCAGCATGTGGCATTGGGAGTAATGCGGAGATTACTCTCTCTGTGGGAGTGCTCAGGGAGGGGTAGCAACTCTGATGGGGGTCATGTCGTGGTGCTTTGAGGGTAGTTTGTCCACCTTTGGCCCCCATCTGGCACCCAGCTCTCACCTGTGGCTCCAAGAAGCTGTTAGCATGCAGCAGTGACCACACCCTGGAAAACTGCTTCAGCTGACGTGCTAAACCACGCGAGGGTAACTGACGGGTCTCAGACCCTCAGTGAGTTCATGGACTTGCTCCCCTCACCCTCACCCTTCCCTCACCCTCACTCTCCCCTCACCTTCCCACCCTCACCCTCGCCTTCCCCTCACCCCCCAACCTCCCCCTGATCTCACTCACGGAACAGGAGGCAGCGCGTTGTGTTTGTCAGCCATGGGATGGACGTCTCCAGCAGCAGAGAGCCCGACACCAGTAGGTTCATTGATCAAGATGCAATGTTCACACTTGCCTTCTGTTTACAGTTTAAAGAGCGTTGCGCGGTTTCATTGAATGGAGCTGGGAAATAAATGATATTTTAAATAGTTCAATAGTGCTTTATTTGTCACGTATACAACTGCGTAATGAAATTCATTTTGTTTCTGTTACACATGTGGTCATCTTGCGACCTCCTTGTACTGGAGCAGTTCCCCCAAACCAACGTCCCTCCCCTCTCTTCCCTCCCCCTCTCCTCTCCTCCCCCTCCCCACCCCTCCACCCTACCCCTCTCCACCCACTACTCCCCTTCCCCCCCTCCCCCGCTCTCTCCTCTCCTCCCCTCTCCTCGCCATCCAGATGGCCCGGGGACACGTCCTGCAACTGACCTTGATGGCGCTGGAGGCATTACCCCGGTTCACCCTCCTACCAGCCCTCAATCTCCAGCTCTCTCCCGGTTACTCCGTCTACCGAGCCTTGGTGTGAGGTTCCACCGACCGTCAGACCCGGGCGGGTTCCCGGTGCCACCGGAGACGGTGGTGGGAGAGCCGGGCCTGCTTGCCGGGAACGCCCCGGCCCGCCGCTTATTTAATTTGGCCGCAGCTAAGAAATGTATTGTATTTCATACAAACTGTAAAATAATAAATATTGCTTGGTATTAATTCACACGTTCATAATTAGCTTGATTAGAGTCGTACAACATGCCGCTTCTGCTTGGTCTAACTTGGCCGATGCGCTCTCCCGGTTGCCAAACATTTTAATTCCCATTCCCACTCTGACCCATTTGTGTCCTGGGCCTCTCCACTGTCACAGTGAGGCCACACGCAAACCTAGGGGGATAGCACCTCATATTGGCAGCTTGCCACCCAGCTGTATGAATATTCATCTCTCCGTTTTCAAGTAACTCCTGCATTATTTCCACCCCCCCCGCACTCCTCCCCCCCTGTCTTACTTCCCCCCCCCCGCCGCCGTACTTCCCCTCCCCCCCCCGTACTCCCCCTCCCCCCCGTACTTCCCCTCCCCCCCCCGTACTCCCCCTCCCCGCCGTACTTCCCCTTCCCCCCGTACACCCCCTCCCCCCCCGTACACCCCCTCCCCCCCCGTACACCCCCTCCCCCTCCATCCCCGCCGTACTTCCCCTCCCCTCCCGTACTCCCCCTCCCCCCCCGTACACCCTCTCCCCCACCCTGGTCATCCTACCAGTTCCACTGTTTGCTTCCATGTAACCCTGTCGTTAGTCCGTCTTCTCCAGCCAGCAATGGGCCATTATGGACTCCACCCTCCCTGAGCTCATCTGTTGCGGCCCTGTTTAGTTCTGGCCTTCTCTATCTTGTAGTCGTTAGAAGGATTCTGACCCGAAATGTCACCTATTCCTTTTCTCCAGAGATGCTGCCTGACCCAAAGAGTTATTCCAGCATTATGTGTCTATCTTTGATACAAACCAACATCTGCAGTTCCTTCCTTCACACATCTGCAATGCTGGTTAGCATTGTGAATTATCTCCACCTTCGTATATGAGATTATTGCAAAAGTATCTAGAAATGTGGTTACAATTGTATAGAACGGTTATGGTCACCTTGTTTAAGAAAGGAGATTGGAGTTTTGGAAGTGGTTTAAATCAAATTACAAAGTTAATTCCTAGAATAAGATACTTGTATCACAAAAGGAATCAGATTGTTCTATGGAATAATCTGTACTGTTCTATGAAAGGTTAAAGAAGTTTGATCTCCTTCTATATATCCACCACCTTCTGAGTGACAAGGTAGCCCCACAATATCCTATTAAACCTTGCCCCTCTAACCATGAACTGATATCCTGTAGATCTTGATTCCCCTCCGCTGGGTAAAAGACTACATTCACCCTATCTATTCCCCTCATGATTTTGACACGTCTATAATATGACGATCCAATTACGAGGATGTTGTCAGGACTTGGGTGTGTGAGCGATGGGGAGAGGTTATGAGGGAGCTCCCAGTGAGCACTGCACAGCCGTGCTGGAGCCGACCCGGCCACTGGCGTGGAGCCGATCAAGACAGGACTCGGCCGGTGGACACCGCGAACAAGGACGAGCCCGGCGGCCGAGCGAGGAAGGATATCTGTGAGAGTGGAGGGGTGTCGGAGAGCCGTCGCCTGCTTGAGTGCCTGCGGTCGGTCGGTCGAGGATGGGCCGCGTCAGCCCCGGCAGTCGGTGAATGCCGGAGGTCAGTCAAAGACCCGCCGCCGAGAACAGAGCAGGACCCGGCATTGGAGGGGGTATTGCCTGTAACAAAGAGGGTCCCAGCATTAGGGAGGGACTGCCTGTAACAGAGGGTCCCAGCATTAGGGGGGAGCTGCCTGTAACAGAGGGTCCCAGCATTAGGGGGTATTGCCTGTAACAAAGAGGGTCCCAGCATTAGGGGGGAACTGACTGTAACAGAGGGTCCCAGCATTAGGGGGGAGCTGCCCGTAACAGAGGGTCCCAGCATTAGGGAGGGACTGCCTGTAACAGAGGGTCCCAGCATTAGGGGGGAGCTGCCTGTACAAAGAGGGTCCCGGCATTAGGAGGGAGCTGCCTGTAAAAAGGGGGGGGATCACTGATTATAAACAGATGAATGAGTTTCCATGCTGTGTGACTCTGTACGACCTCAGCCTCCTGCAACCCAAGGAATAAAGTCCTAGCCTGTCCAACCTACTCCTGTAAATCTGGCGCTCGTGTCCCAGAGTGTCACAGCATGGAAACTGACCATTCGGCCCAACATGGCCACAAATTGACTCCTCAGATTCCCGTTAAATCTTTTCCACTTCACCTTAAACCTATGTCCTCTAGTCCTCGATTCACCTATTCTGGACAAGAGTGTGCATCTACTCGATCTAACCCTTTCATGATTTTATACACCTCTATAAGATCATCCCAAATTCCTGTGCTCCAAGGAAGAGTCCCAGCCTACTCAACCTCTCCCTTTAGCTCAGACCCTCGAGTCCTGGCATCATCCTCATAAATGCTCTGTACATTTTCCAGCTTGACATCTTTCCTATAACGTGACCAGAACTGAACACAATACGCTAAATGTGGCCTCACCAACGTCTTATATAAGCTGCTAAGGAAGATGAGAGTGGAGAAGGGTCTCGACCCGAAACGTCACCCATTCCTTCTCTCCCGAGATGCTGCCTGACCTGCTGAGTTACTCCAGCATTTTGTGAATAAATCGAGAGTGGCAATAAAGTGGGCTTTATCTGGTTGGCTGCCAGTGACTAGTGGAGTTCCGCAGGGGTCGGTGATGGGGCCGCTACTCTTCACGTTGTATATAAATGATTTAGACGAGGGGATTGAAGGCTTTGTGGCCAATTTTGTGGATGATACGAAAATAGGAGGGGCAGGTAGTGTAGAGAAAGCAGGGACTCTGCAGAAGGACTTGGACAGGTTGGGAGAGTGGGCAGAGAAGTGGCAGATGGAATATAGTGCAGAAAAGTGTGGAGATATGCATTTTGGTAGAAGGAATAAAGGCGTAGACTATTTTCAAAATGGGGAGCGAATCCAGAAATCGGAGGTGCAAAGGGACTTGGGAGCTGGTGCAGGATTCCCCAAAAGTTAATCTGCAAATCAAATCG
>NW_027601885.1:0-64839 GCF_053455715.1 Rhinoraja longicauda | reverse complement strand
AACACAACACCTCAGCTGGCAGCACGAAAATCTAATGCATCAGTGGGAGGAAGCGCCTTATTCCCTGCCTCTTGTTTAAATGTGGAACCCCCAAGGGGGAACACATGCCTGCAAATCCCCTGATTGGAGTATATTTTATTTGTCTTGCAGTATGGTGCTTAAGTGTTATATTGCTAATTTGTGTTCCCTTTCACCTCACACCAGTTTTACTTGAATTATTTGCAACATTTTGATATCCCTGAGGGTAGACTCAGGCCATGGCATAATCCTTCACAGTACCCGACTTAAACAATGAACATTCCCAAATTCTAACTTCTGTCTCTGGGAAGCCTGGATCAGGGAGAATGGCTTCCAACCTTTTGCTACTGACCAACCACAATAGCAAGGAGGTTCCATTTCTATGAACTCACTACAGCACTCAGCAGGAATAAGCAATCGTCCCTTTAGGCCAAATTGGCTTTGCAAGATGCTGTTAATCCTTTGATCCAAGAGGGAGATGAGTGCTAGTCCTACTGTTGTCTTCTTCTGATTTCCCCAAGGTTGGTCCTCCCTTGTATATCTGTAGGCAGATAAGTATAAAACAGGGGTGAACTATAAAACCTCTGACCCAACCAACCTTTCCCCGCTGGGCGGCTTATGTTAAAATGGCCGACTGTGTGATTGGTTTGTCTCCCACGTTATTTTAAATAACAGGAAAAACAAAATCTTCACCCAGTCTCCCATTAAACACAAGACACCACACTGCCCTCTCCGCTGATTCCAGGCAGTATTATCAAGATGTAAAATTCACCTCTGTCTCCATCCAATATCATCAGGTTAAAAAAAGCCTGAAGTGAAGTTGGATATCATTAGCAGAAAATGTGTGGCAGAAATCATTCCTCAAGAAGGATTCTGCACTTTGTGGCGGCTACATTACCTTTCCAATAATAACATTTATAATTAAACATATTTTAAATTATAGATAGATTTTATGATTTTTAAGCTCTACTGATGTAACAGCTTCCCCAGCCTGTCGAAGAGCACTGACTCCCGGTATTCATCATCCATTGTTTGAAAATGAGCCAAGCACCTGATGTTTCCAGTCTGACCCTCTTGATTTGCCCTTGGAGACTACAGGGAATATAGCACTCACATCAATTTAGAAAAAACAAAAATAAACCAATCCATGCAGACAAAGGCTGATTTAATACAAAATTTATTTCATGCTCGAATTTTTTTGTTTTGCATATTATATTGTGCATGCACGGATTCAGAACTAAATTGCATACAGTGCTGAAGTATTGATTCCAACTTAAGAAGACCAAATTGGGTGAAGTCATTCGCTGACTTAGACCGGTAGTCCTGCCTTGGAAAACGTTGCGGATAAATTGATACTGTAGAAGGGTTTGCACGCTTCCTAATTTAGAGTCTGCAAGTCTGAAATATACACTTGTAAATGCAAAGAGGCAAAGACCATCTGGATGAAGAGTTAATATTTATAGATACATAGGATGTTCAGAAAACACAAGATTACTCGCATGCCAACCTAATCATATACAGGTGCCGGTGCTTTCTGAATACATGGTTTAACGGCTTGTTTCAGATGGAGGTCTAAAACACGGATGAGTGGTCAATATGACCAATCACCATCTATATACAGGTTTTTTTTCTCTAATCTTGCACTGTTTCATGAATAATTACAAAAAAAGCTATCCAATGCAAATAAATATAATTAATTCTTACAATGTGATCACATCAAAGTTTTGTAAAAGTAAAATGTCTTGGAAGGAAATAGAACTTCTGATTTAAAAGTTAATCATAGAATTACAGTTTCTATAACATGCAGTTCATGCTATCAAACAAATTACAAATCTTCTACCTTTTGTTTGGAAACATTTGGCTTTATAGAGCCAACAATTCTGGGTCAAATCACACAATGGTCCTCGGAAGCCTTTGTGGCTTGAAGTAGTTTTGCTTGTCCTAAAGAGGTGGGTCTTCTTCTCTTGAAATGTTCCCAGTGGGCAGATAATTACCCACAGAGCGTCCAATTCTGTCCCAGCTCATTAAGTTACTCTGACTGCCCCTGCTGGCATATATTTAGCAATGACAGGGCTGCGATTGCAGAAATCTGCATGTAAAGAATACAATGAATACTTGACCTTCCTTCCCCTGCCCTTCAACATAAACGTGGCATTTTGTTTCTGCTTAAAAAAATATATAGCTACATGCAGAGAGGGCAGTGTCCTTCTTCTAAAGACCTTCGCATGCACCCCAAGTTAACTGGGACCTTTACAGAGTATTTCTCGCAAT
Organism: Rhinoraja longicauda; assembly: GCF_053455715.1. Classification (NCBI taxonomy): domain Eukaryota; kingdom Metazoa; phylum Chordata; class Chondrichthyes; order Rajiformes; family Arhynchobatidae; genus Rhinoraja; species Rhinoraja longicauda. The sequence goes on along the minus strand of NW_027601885.1, from coordinate 62,550 downwards.
CAGTTTGGCTTCCATGCAACGGCACCACATACCGCATGTTTGTCTGAACTCCCTCAGGGCCATGCGGCATAAAAGATCCTGAGAAAGAAATCTTCAGACGTTGACCTGGTGCACCAGTAAACACAAACGTTACCCATTTCCAAGAGAGCCAGCGTTTTCACGAGTGGACAACTGTATGCCCAAAGCCATGGGCGAGATCATCAATTATTGGGAACTGCATGTAACTGCATTATTTCCATCTACGCGCCAAACACATGTAGCATACAGACCACTGGTGGCATCATGTGGCTGAGTGATCCCATCTAGAAATCATCGAGGATTGTCCCACCTAATGTCAACAGTAGAATCACCAGCAGCAAAGTGCTAACTAGACACATGCAATCTTCAGGCTTATTACCTGGTTTTATGCAAGACAGTACAGGCTGTAGGACTAAAGCTTTGGACCATTCTCAGCTACTAATCCATGCTATAAAATGGATGGTATGGGAGACGGAGAAAGCCTCAATGGACAAGGAGAGCTGTAGAGCGAAGAAGACACTGAAGGCAATTTTAGTATATTTCTGCTCATGCCAGCTCTGTTGCTTAGGCTCCTTGAGTTTTCAAAACCTTTATGTAGGAAAAATGCAAAGTACAGCATTGGATCAACAATAGAATGGATAATGATGAGTTTACATCATTGCCAGTCTGATAAAGCATCTCCATGCACTTGAATGCTCAGAGTAGTATCACTGTTAATGAAAGACAAAGAGAAGTGGATACCAGGGATTGATTCTACATCCCTAAGCTAACAACTCTTATTTCACCAGGCATTGATTGCTAGGAAATATCTCAGGTGATGTGAAAGGCTGTATCGGATGTGAATGTTCTTTTGGATGTGTTGTCACTTTAGACAGCAATCTGTTACTCCAAGCTATTAATTTTTATTTTGTTTTTTTATGGTTCAATTTATAATTTTTGGAGTACAGCACTGTTGGTTTTAGGGCAAATGACCTCTTCAGCTCATCTAATGGGTTACTAAATGGTGACACTGTCATGTCCATGTCATCCATGGGACGGCAATATTTCAGTCAAGGATTCCAAATTAAAGAATAGCGACCAAGCAAGCAAAATCTAACCATATCGCAATCAATTGCCAAGTCCAATTCCACCCAGCTTCTATGTAGAAACAGGGATCGGCAGATGCTAGTTCACACAAAAGGACACAAAGTGCTGGAGTAACTCAGTGGGTCAGACAGCATTCTGGAGAACATGGAAAGGCGACGTTTCAGATCGGGACCCTTCTCCAGATTGATTGTAGTAGGGAGAGGAAAGAAAGCTGGAAGAGAGGAGGGGAAGGACAAAGCCTGGCTTCTCTTCCAGCTTTCTTCTGCCCCAAATAACAATGTCTGAGGAGGGGTCCTAACTCAAAACATCACCTATCCATGTTCTCCAGAGATGCTGCCTGACCCGCTGGGTTACACCAGCACTTGGTGTCCACTCAGCTTCGGCTGTCTAACAGCCGGCATCAACTTCTTTCTCCATTTATTTATCTTACTGTACATTAACTATAGTCTGAAGGTGTGAAGCAGTTGGCCTTTTATCACATGAGGTGGGAGAACGTTTGCCCAAACGAAAATTACTTTGTGACTGGTGGTGCTGTTAGAGTTGACAATCCAGTTTCTAGAACAGAAGTTGCATGTCTGGAAAAGGTGGGAAACACGGTCTTTTGAGATTCAAATACAGAGAGGAATTCCAGATGGAGAAATACTGTTTTAAAACTACGTTTTTATTAAAAAAACAAGGAATACAGAAAATAGTTAAGGAGATGCACAATCATGTAGATGTCCCGTCTAGGAGCCCACTTTGTCCCGTCTAGGAGCCCACTTTGTCCCGTCTAGGAGCCCACTTTGTCCCGTCTAGGAGCCCACTTTGTCCCGTCTAGGAGCCCACTTTGTCCCGTCTAGGAGCCCACTTTGTCCCGTCTAGGAGCCCACTTTGTCCCGTCTAGGAGCCCACTTTGTCAGCATCAAGGAGCAGCAAGTGGGAGTTTCATTTTGTAAAATGAGAAAGACAACATGTTTTTTAAGAATCTATTTGTTAGGAGCCAGGCTTAATTGAAATTATTCCAAACAATTCCCATAGAAACAGCATTAGCTCAGTAGGGATATCAGTGGAAAATTATTTTCAGAGGTTCTTGTGCACTCCTTTCAAGTCAAATTCGATGTGTACATATTGAACAGTGGGGAAGAGGGATGCCAGTGTGGAAGAGCCAGTACGATCCAGTCAGCACTACCTGTATTCAGCATTGTCAATTCAGGTATAGTAATGTAAAATGTTGCTGCAGCTTAACCCCATAGACTCATCTGAGCACTAACCACAGAAACCTAAGCTTTCCATTTCCTATACACTCCAGCATGTGAAACCACCAAATTAGAGATGAGTTTTGGAACAGAATTCCTATTTTTACCCAGAAGTGTCAACGTATCAACCAACCATGGGAGAAGACTTTAAACATGTTGGTCGAGGTTTGGTTTGAATCCAGGGGAAAGTAGAAGTGAAAGGCCAGCAAATACTGTGCCAAAATACTCTCTCTCCATCAAATGTTTCCCATCCACCTCCTTTCCCCTTTGGCAACTCTCCAATTCTCTGCTTTCAAATTAGGAAATACCAGAGTTTCATGTTTAGATTGTGAAAGGAATCACTCTGTTTGTGCTAGGTAATAAATACCTCAGATATACAAGGCACTAGGTTAGTCTTTAATTAATATAAAACTAATCAGCAAGATATTGAATAGTTTATTCATTCCAGTTGTTCAGCTTTCTCAGACCTGGACAATAAAAGCCAATTGAAAACATATCAAATTAAGTCAACGAATAGAACTGAGTCTGAAGAAGGGTCTTGACCCGAAACGTCACCCATTTCTTCTCTCCTGAGATGCTGCCTGACCCACTGAGTTACTCCAGCATTTTGTGATACCTTCGATTTGTACCAGCATCTGCAGCTATTTTCCTACACAATAGAACTCCAATGTTCAGTTTGCTCCGGATAGATAAGCCAGGCCAAAGTCATAACATTTGTCTTTTTTATTACAAGAGAAGAATTAAAATGTGGTTAACTAGCTGACTCACCAAATTATTTTAATATGCTTAATCATGCTTAATTCACAATTTAATTTATTTTCAAATGCTTTATAGGATATTTGGATGCTACTTCCACCTCCTTTCCCCATTTTCTCCATTCCAAATGACAATTCTCTGCTTTCAAATTAGGAAATGCCAGAGCTTCATATTTAGATTGTGGAAATAAGATTATGTGTTTGATATGGTATCTCACCCCACATAATGTAGGAATTGGCTTGAAAGAATGCCTGGGAACTCTTTAGTCTTTCATGTCAGTAGGAATTGGTCTCGTTTTGATGCCAATTTGATACTATTCTGAAGTCCATTGAAGCATTTAAAGACTAGACATGCAACCAATTCCATTTCAAACATGCACAAGAACTTAACATTGAACAGATCTACAAGAACACATACAGGATGGATTTAAGCTGAAAGGTTTCCATCGTCCATGCTGGTAAAAACACACTTCCACGGGCCAACAATATGCTGACATTGAAACACACTAGTGAATTACTCTTTAGCCAATCTGTCCAATACGGAATCAAATTCAACACTTTGCTACAAAGATCATTTTAGCTGAGGTTTTCAAGCTACTTTCTTATGAAAGTGTTGTGATCATTTTTTTTTAGTCTGGCTTTTACTTTACTTTACTTTATAAATTATATTTACATATTAAGTTTGCTCTATAGAAGACTGTCCATCAGAAATGGCACATGAAGCTCCTATATACCACACCAATGGTATGGTTTGGATAATACTGTCTCTATGTATAGATCTATATATATACATATATATACATACAATACACCAGTGAGAGGACTTGAATGAAATTCTACATTTTAATTTATGGCGCTTAGCGTCTTTCTAAAATCTCTATGGAATTTCATAGACAATTACCCTACACAGCTAAGCATTGCTTATTAATCCATGATAAACCTTTCCCCAATGCAGCTGTATATCCTAGCAATACTAGATTAACAGATTGATATATATACCTATAAGGTTACCTTGCCTGTGTGTTACGTACCCTTTCTTATCCCTCCATCGGGTGGACATGAAAATTCCCCGGTTGATAAGAGGAAGCAGGGCCCGTCTCTGGCATTCCTCTCCCTGGTGTTAGAACGAGTGAAGGGGAGGTGATCTTCAGGCGTCAATGCCTGGTCAATATGAGGACAATCTTCGTTTGCCAATGCTGCATTTGCTGCATCACCGTTCTGTTTAAAATCTTCAAATATACAAGCAAAAGCTGAATGAAATGCTAAGTACTATGTTTGTGTCTCTTACTAAAGGTTAGCAGAATCTATGGTTTGTAACGCTTTATGCAATCAACTAAAGTTACTCCAGAGGCAGCACATTCAGCCAATAAAATATTTTGCACTGGCAAATAATATCACGTAAATATAGTAAGCAACGGCACCAAAATTGTGAGAGATAGATTTCAACAGTTCTAAGCAAAAGTAACTACTCCCATTGTGCATGGAACAGATGAACATCACTTTATGAAAGAGAGACAACATTCTATAACAACAGGCTGGTACAGAAACATAGATATTAGTTACGGTGATTCATGTGTTGTACAGTGGTTACTTTAATGCAGTCTCTGTAGTATGAGACTGCTATCAAGAAGATTAAACCAAGCCTATTTTGTGTGGCCATCAGGTTTAGTGCAGAGGGGAGAATATCAAAATATGAGTTTGTTGAAGGCTGAAATTGTAAGTAAGATTCCAACACCTTGTATGATCAATTTGTTTTAAAGATGACAAGCTTTGAATCACTTGTTCAGCACTTTATCATGTGGCGTGAGGCAACAATAGTCTGGTCTATTAGTCACAGGCATCCTTTACCAAAGTCCATTGCCAACCTAATTCAGAGTCATTGGCTTCTAGGGAAAGTTTTACAGTTACAGAATGTTGGATGTACAGCTGGCGACTTAAAGTACAGCTGTTGAGGGGAGACATAGATACAGTAGACAGTCAGAACCTTTTTCCCAGGGTGGAAATGTCCAAGAGTAGAGGGCATTGTTATAAGGTGAGAGGGGTAAAGTTTAATGGAGATGTGTGGGGCAAGTTTTCACACAGAGGGTAGTGGGGGCCTGGAAATGTGGAGTTTGTATGTTCCCCTGTGATCGCATGATTTTCTTCCGGGTGCTCCGGGTTCTTTCAACATCCCAAAGACGTATGGTTTGGTAGGTAAATTGGCCTCTGTGAATTGCCCCTAGTCTGTAGGGAGTTGACGTGAAAGTGCATTGATGGTCAACGTGGAATCGATGGTCCAAAGGGTCTGTTGTATCTTTCAATCAATTCAAATAATCAAGTGAAACAAGTGGAGAACAATAGGTCAACTGCAATTATGTGAAGGAACCAACTATTACAAACTTCCACATTCAATGCCCCTTCCTCTGTCAAATCCACGGGTATGGTGAGGGTTGATTGGTGTTTATAGAGATTGGAGGAGTCAAGGTTATACTCAACGTGAGCTGAGGGGTCGGTCTTACAATCAGTTTGGGAATAGTGAGGGGCAAGCTTTTTAATTTAGTGGATCTCCTAAAGTAAGACTCTAATAGTGGACTCCATTGTGAAGCAAACCTCCAGTCTCGGTTCCTTTAAGCTACAATGAAACAGGCCGCAAGTCTGCCAAAGTCGCAGCCATGCATGTGTGCATGTAAACCAAACATGCATGCCTGAATGCACATTTCATGGTTTTGGATGCTGCTGTGCCTCAGTGCATTAGATGCAGAGAGCTCACACAAAAAATCCCAAACTTGGCAGAGTGCTCAATAAATCCTAAAACAAACTTCATGAAGGATTTTCTGATGAAATTGTACCTTACAATGCACAGGGGCGTTGTGCTATAGGATGCAATATTGACCCCCTTGTGTAATCATAGTTACAATGAAAAGAATAAATCTCTCTTCCAAACCCACACCTACCAAATATGGTGATTAAAATGGTGTAAGTATGTATAAAATGAAAAAACTGTTGTGAATGGGAAAGGAAATGCTGTGTTTTAGTGAGCAAGAAAAAGATTGTTCATATCAAAGATTAGAAATCTTTGGAAATCTTTATCTCTGAAGACCTGAATGCTCAAATTTAAATTTATTGAAAGATGAATAATAGTTGTTTTTCACATTAAGTCAGAGAATACTGTGATCAAGCAGCAAAGTGAATTTGAGGCTTGGGATTAGCCAAGATGAGATTTTGCGGCACAGAAGGTTGAAAAGCCATAAGACCTATTCTTGTAGTAACAAGGAACTGTGGATGCTGGTTTACAAAACAAGTCACAAAGTACTGGAGTATCTCAGCAAGTCAGCCAGCAAGCCTGGAGAAAATGGATAGGTGACATTTCAGGTTGGGTCCCTTCTTCAGACTGGTGAGATCAGATTCCCAACCTGACACGCCACATATCCATTTTCTCCAGGGATGCTGTCTGACCACTGGGTTACTCCAAGGCCTATTTGTGCCACTGTTTCCTTTGCTACATTTTCAAATACAGAGGCGTGTAAAAGGGCTGCGTTGAAGAGACAAGTGGGCTTGAAGTGGGGTCGGCCCATGTTTCTAGAAAATCACCTTTGTACACACAATCTCCCAAATGTTCTAGGGGCCGGAGAACCTAGGGTGATGGAGGAACTGAAGGAAATCCACATTAGGCAGGAAATGGTTTTGGGTAGACTGATGGGACTGAATGGTCTGCATCCCAGGGTACTGAAGGAGGTGGCTCTAGAAATAGTGGAAGCATTGGAGATCATTTTTCAATGTTCTATAGATTCAGGATCAGTTCCTGTGGATTGGAGGATAGCAAATGTTATCCCACTTTTTAAGAAAGGAGGGAGAGAGAAAACGGGTAATTATAGACCAGTTAATCTGACATCAGTGGTGGGGAAGATGCTGGAGTCAATTATAAAAGACGAAATTGCTGAGCATTTGGATAGCGGTAACAGGATCATTCCGAGTCAGCATGGATTTACGAAGGGGAAATCATGCTTGACAAATCTACTGGAATTTTTTGAGGATGTAACTAGGAAAATTGACAGGGGAGAGTCAGTGGATGTGGTGTACCTCGACTTTCAGAAAGCCTTCGACAAGGTCCCACATAGGAGATTAGTGGGCAAAATTAGAGCACATGGTATTGGGGGTAGGGTACTGACATGGATAGAAAATTGGTTGACAGACAGAAAGCAAAGAGTGGGGATAAATGGGTCCCTTTCGGAATGGCAGGCAGTGACCAGTGGGGTACCGCAAGGTTCGGTGCTGGGACCCCAGCTATTTACGATATACATTAATGACTTAGATGAAGGGATTAAAAGTACCATTAGCAAATTTGCAGATGATACTAAGCTGGGGGGTAGTGTGAATTGTGAGGAAGATGCAATAAGGCTGCAGGGTGACTTGGACAGGTTGTGTGAGTGGGCGGATACATGGCAGATGCAGTTTAATGTAGATAAGTGTGAGGTTATTCACTTTGGAAGTAAGAATAGAAAGGCAGATTATTATCTGAATGGTGTCAAGTTAGGAAGAGGGGATGTTCAACGAGATCTGGGTGTCCTAGTGCATCAGTCACTGAAAGGAAGCATGCAGGTACAGCAGGCAGTGAAGAAAGCCAATGGAATGTTGGCCTTCGTAACAAGAGGAGTTGAGTATAGGAGCAAAGAGGTCCTTCTACAGTTGTACCGGGCCCTGGTGAGACCGCACCTGGAGTACTGTGTGCAGTTTTGGTCTCCAAATTTGAGGAAGGATATTCTTGCTATTGAGGGCGTGCAGCGTAGGTTCACTAGGTTGATTCCCGGAATGGCGGGACTGTCGTATGTTGAAAGGCTGGAGCAATTAGGCTTGTATACACTGGAATTTAGAAGGATGAGGGGGGATCTTATTGAAACATATAAGATAATTAGGGGATTGGACACATTAGAGGCAGGAAACATGTTCCCAATGTTGGGGGAGTCCAGAACAAGGGGCCACAGTTTAAGAATAAGGGGTAGGCCATTTAGAACGGAGATGAGGAAGAAATTTTTCAGTCAGAGAGTGGTGAAGGTGTGGAATTCTCTGCCTCAGAAGGCAGTAGAGGCCAGTTTGTTGGATGCTTTCAAGAGCGAGCTGGATAGAGCTCTTAAGGATAGCGGAGTGAGGGGGTATGGGGAGAAGGCAGGAACGGGGTACTGATTGAGAGTGATCAGCCATGATCGCATTGAATGCCGGTGCTGGCTCGAAGGGCTGAATGGCCTACTCCTGCACCTATTGTCTATTGTCTATTGTCTATCGTGTTGCCCAACAATCCTAGCGCGCAAGGTAGACAATGTAGGACTCTTGATGCTAATTGCCACAGAAACATTGTTTTACCAAAACAGTTATTAAACACATTAGAGAAAGGTACATTTTCAAAATACAGTGAATTTTAATCAATAAAGTAAAAATTATTGTTGACGGTGTTACTCTGTTCCCTGTACTCATTTTGCCTTCTCTCTGCTAATTTGATGCTGACAGAAATTGGTTTAAATTAATTAGTTAACTTCTCTGTTACAAAGAGAACAGAGAAATATGTTAGGGTTGCATTAACTTTGCCATCTGCAATTATAAACTTGATTTTTCAGAAACACAGTTCATTGCTAACTATACTAACATTAACTTCTCGTTATTTATATTTTGATGTTTCTTTCGAAGACTGTTTGAAATGGCAACATAAGACATTACTCTTTGTGATATTAGCAGACGCACAAGTAAAGCATTTGATTGACACTTCTTTTTTAATGCTGGTGTTAACCTGTTTATTTTAAATGCGTCCATTAGTATACAAATAGCAAGTTTAGACTAAAAGTCTTTAATACTAAAATAGGTGTTAGAAACATCTTAATCTGATGTGATTATGTGAGTATATTTCTCTCATTGAAAGAGTTAAACATTTTTGTACTAAAATGCACAATTATTTTATGCTAATTCACTCAGAAACAGCAGGGAAAGTGGATTCTTCTTGCATTAAGTTATTATTATTATTAATAGTATTATTTGTACACTTATACTAAGCTATTTTATTACCATAATACATGGCAGATTTGTTAGAGCAACATGAAGTATATTTACAGAGCAACAACTATGGTCTGAAGTGAAATACTTTAGTTATTTTCTAGGAGTAAAACTTTTTACTACTTACTACTTTACTAGGAGTTTGAAGCCTATCTTTGTTTATATTTTCATGCAGCAAGATTTCTATAGGAGAGCCTATTTGGCTCCAGATTATTTAGAATCCAAGGGCCTCAATTTAGCCTGGGATTTTGTCCTAATTTATCATATTTTCTTATATACATAAACTACAGTTTTATCTCAACCTTGATCCCCACAATTGATCAAATGAGAACACATTCTGTCCTAAATCCACCTGATGGATGATAATACTTCATTCTGGTGTTTAATAACCAATAAGATATGAATAATGCTGAATACCTCAAGGAAATGTAGTAGGATTTGGTAGTCATTGTCAGATACAAATCGTCTATAGTTTTTGTTCTTTCTTTACAAAAAAACCCGTCAGAATCTGTAATTAACAGATGATTCCAATTGCACATGTACCTGGTGTTCTTAAGTTACCTCGACAATGCATGGTTTCATTCCCAAATAGAAGTTTACCAGACTGGCTGCACTCTATTTGGTAACGTGCTTACTAAGAGGATGTTTGATACAAAACACAAGCATGGCTTAAATGTGCTGCCTTTCCAGAAATCCAAAGCTGGTTGAGATATAAAATGACTACCAGGGGTAGGTGCAAAGGAGGCATTCGAGGGTCAGATGGACATTCCTCTAAGAGGTTTCCTACCTGCTCTGTTAATTTCTAAAATCTCTTCCTGAGCGAGTGGGCATGTGTCACTCTGTGTACTGTGATGTGGAGAGTTTACACCAGATTTACAATAATTGGGGGATCCCAGCTGGGGCGGTCTCGGTATATGCTTCTTTTTCTTCTTTGGTAATTTTTGTTTGGCCATCGCTAAGGAGTAATACATTCCAAAATTATTGACAATGACAGGGACAGGCATAGCAATGGTCAGCACGCCCGAAAGAGCACAGAGGGCTCCTACCAACATGCCCGACCATGTCTTAGGATACATGTCTCCATAGCCAAGTGTAGTCATGGTTACTACGGCCCACCAAAATCCAATCGGAATATTTTTGAAGTGTGTGTGTTTATCGGCTCTCAGGTCATGGGGATTAGCTCCTATCCTCTCGGCATAGTAGATCATGGTGGCAAATATCAGGACGCCAAGTGCCAAGAAGATGATGAGCAGCAGAAATTCATTGGTGCTTGCACGCAAAGTATGTCCTAAAACTCTCAGTCCTACAAAATGACGGGTCAGCTTGAAGATTCGCAGGATTCGGACAAAGCGAACCACTCTCAGGAAGCCCAGCACATCCTTAGCAGCTTTGGAAGACAAAGCACTGAGTCCTACCTCCAGATAGAAGGGCAAAATGGCCACAAAGTCTATGATATTGAGAGTATTCTTGATAAACTCCACTTTGTTTGGACAGAAAGTGATCCTCATGAGAAATTCAAACGTAAACCATACCACACAGACTCCTTCAATATACATTAAGGAAGCTTCAGTTTCTGTTTCCTGCCTAGTTTCCGTCCGGGTTTCATTTCCACTCCTTATAATTTCCGTTTTGTTAACGATTGGGTTGAACGCCTCATGGGTCTCGAGACAGAAGGTGCTGATTGACACCAAGATGAAGAAAAGCGAAGCAAAAGCACAGTACTGTGAAGAAAAATAGAGAAGAAATAAATGTTAATGCCAAGAATTGAAACTGTTTATAAATGAAGTATTTTGTAAATAGGTAAATTTCATTATTCCCAACCAACCGTTGAAGCCCAAAATAAGCTCAAGCAACAACACAACATCGTCTAATGGGGCAATTTTTATCCTTCCTATTTTCATTATTGACATAAGATTCAGCTCAACCTTCTGCCCCACTTCAGTGACATGAAATTTATTCCATCAATGCTCTCCATCCTAGCACACACTCCAATACCCAGCCTGTTTTTAAGCTAGTTATACCTTGCAAGAAGATGTAGTAACTGAAGTTAAAAATCAAAGAACTTTTGCCAAGTGTCATGGAAGAGAAGGAATGAAGTCAAATAAATAATTGATTAGAGCTAACCTGGGATATTCTATCTAATTCTTGACACCACTCTTGGGAGGACTTGGAAAGATGCACATGAGATATGATGGATAATAATAATGGGTGTGATCTATCAGCTCTGGAAAGGAACTAGAAAATCTGTCACTCTTCACATTATCAGTCAAGGGATGATTCATTGGAGATCTTCAAAGTTCTGAAATTATTTGAGAGAGTAGGTGGAAGGAAACTATTTCCTCTTGGAGGAATGTCTATGTCTAGATATTTAAGAACATTGGCAAAACAAACCATGAGTCATTCACTGAGATGAAGATATTATTTTTATGCAGCAAGTTCATATTTTAATCTGCAATACACAGTCTGAGAGGGAAACAGTTCTAATAGCAGCTTCCAAATGTATGCTTGAGAAGGAACATTTTCAGGGAAGTAGAGAAAAACCAGGGCAATGGGTCTATTTGAATGATGCTCTCATGGCGCATGACAGACTAAATGACCTCTCTCTGTGCTGGATGATTCCATGCCAAATAAAAGATGTGGGGGTAATGCAGCCACCAATGTAGAGGAAAGAGTCACAAAAGTCTGTGATAGAGAACTTCCTTAGGTAGACCAGTTGTCACTTTAAGTGGATGATAACTGATGGGGATCCAATTGGACAAGGAATAAACTATTGTGCAGTGTCTGAGGAAGGGTCTCGAACCGAAACATCATCTATTCCTTTTCTGCAGAGATGCTGCCTGACCAGCTGAGTTGCTCCAGCATTTTGTGTCTATCTGCACTGTATTATCTCAGTGTGCCCAGTCGAGGTGGTGGTGACTGGGATAATATTCTCCCTCCCTTTCTCAAATATAGTGAAACTTCATCTAATTAGTGGGAACATTACTGCGCCAAAGTTGTTCCTTTGATGTTGCTGTGAATACAATCATTTAGGTGAAGTTAGAGGTAGGGCCACGTAATATCCTTTACTGAAGGCATCGTTCTCAGATAGAGCAGCTGTGAGGCAACACATCCAGGTCCTTCCACACGGTACAGTCTGTTCTGGACGTACTCTCACACGGTGATGCATCACATAGAATGTCTGCCGTCCTAGACTGAGGAGTTCTCCAGATCCATCACCACCTCCCCCATCCCACCTCTCACCCACAGATCAATTTGTTCTCAGCTGTTTTTTCAACAGTTTGAGAGAGATTTTATGTGGTTAACTATTCCAAAATGTCTCTACCAATGCAAATAAAAAATGGGCAAATCAAGGAAACCCATGCGAATTGTGTACTTTGATGTGTCACCACATTGAATAAATACTGGACCAAGAATCAATCAATAATCAATCATTTTTGAAAAGTGTTTGGGGTAATTTTGTAACCACAAGTTGCTAGAGTTCTGAGAATTGTTCTTTGTATTATCCCATCAATCCTATGATGTTATTCTGCATAATGTACTTTCCCACTGGCCCTTCACCCACCACCATGGTAAAGACCGCGACTCAAAACATCGACTATCCCTTTCTCTCCACAGATGCTGCAGTCTCTAATTGTGCCTCAGTTTAATACTCTCCAAGCCAGGTAACCTCACCATTAACAGTCTGCCTGGCTGGGAGAGTATTCATTTGACCAAACTGGATTGTATTGTACTGTTTTCTTTGGAGCACCAGAGGTTGAAGGGAGACTTGACAGAAGTATATAAAATGACGAGAGGCATAGATAGAGTAGATAGTCAGACTTCACAGGGTGGAAATGTCAAACTCAAGAGGGCATGAGCTTAAGGTGAGTGAAGGAAAGTTTAAAAGAGATGTGCAAGGTAGGTTTTTTACAGTGTGGAAGGTGACTGGAACTCACTGCTGGGGGAGGTGGTAGACACAGTAACAACATTTAAGAGACACTTACACGGATACATAATCAGGTTGAGAATAGAGGGAAAAGGACCACATGCCGGCAGATGAGATTGTTGCTGTGCTGCACTGTTCTGGGTTCCATGTTCTATGTCCATCCTGGTAAACATTTGCGGTTTCAATGCAAATCTTGATGTGGATGCTAAATTATTGTATCAACTTAATTTCTCTAAATATTCAAAACAAAATCTCGTACATTGGTCCAGTTGAGCTACTGATGAACTGTGGGTGATGAAATCTCGTCCAAAAGACTTGTTTTTTTTGGATGACAATAAAGGTAATTCTGATTCTGATTCTGATTCTGATTCTGAACCAGTGTAGATCTGATGTGATTCCAGGTTAATTTAAATGGATGATAGACAACAGTGCTGGAGTAATTCAGCGGGTCAGGCAGCATCTCTGGAGGAAGAACAGATGACGTTTCAGGTTGGGACCTTTCTTTACACTGAAAGTAGGGGGCGAAGAGCTGGTGGTGAGAAAAGACCAGGAACAATCAGGGCCGGCAACAAATGACCTCAGGCAGAGGAGGTGCCCTGGTGGGCACATTGTTGGCTAGAGAAGGTGTGATCTCAAGAGGGATACAATGTGGTGAACTGTTGAACTAGTTAAATGATTAGGGTGAAGGAAGAGGGCACGGAGGGAGGGAAGGGGAATGTTAAAAATTCAAATGGAAGATTCAAATGGAAATCTGATTTTTCCTGTCCTTGTCATCTCTGGTCTGAGTACTCAAGGATATGTAATGCCGTTAAATTTCATCCAAATACACAAGGTCAAATGGACTCTTGTGGTCATTAAGCAGCGGTGGCAGAACTGAAACTCAGTGATATGATATGATATTGCATGTGCACATGACGAGAGGATCGTGTACAGTAAAACAGCTGACTGAAATACAATGCCAATGTCAAATAGTTTATTTTCATGAAGCTTCTACTGATGGTATGCTTTGCATTTTTACAAACTAATATTGGCGAGAAAGTTGCAATGTTAATAAATGCATTCTGTAAAATGCCTGTGGCCAAAGGCATCGCTCAGCTTTATAAGCTTTTCCGCATTAATTTGTGCTGGAGTTTTAAGCGAAACACAAAGAGATGGAAGAACTCAGTGGGTCATGCAGCATCTGTGGAGGCCCAGTAAGGAAGGCTAAGTATCTTGCGTAATCCACTATGGAAATGGGCTGTGAAATGGTAGACTTAGTTTAACCTGAGCAAGTGTGAGGTCAAATGTATGGGGAAAATATACAATTAATGGCAAGACCCTTAACAGCATTGATGTATAGAGGGATCTTGAGGTCCAAGTCCATAACTGAAAGTGGCAACACAAGTAGATAGAGTGGCAAATAAGGCATATAGTATGCTTGCCTTCATAGTTCGTGGCATTGAGTATAAGAGTCAGGTAGTCATGATGTGGCTTTATAGGACTTTGGTTAGGCCTCATTTGGAGTATTCTGGTTGCCCCTATACAAGAAGGATGTGGAGGCTTTGGAAAGGGTGCAGAGACGGTTTACCAGAATGATGCCTGGATCAGAGAGATTAGCTATAAGGAGAGTTTGATGAAATATATAACATTATAAGAGGAGACCTGATGAAATATATAACATTATAAGAGGCATAGATAGGGTAGACAGTCAGAACCTTTTTTCCAGGGTGGAAATAATAAATACTAGAAGGCAGGCACGGTGGCGCAGCGGTAGAGTTGCTGCTTTACAGCGAATGCAGCGCCGGAGACTCAGGTTCGATCCTGACTACGGGTGCTGCACTGTAAGGAGTTTGTACGTTCTCCCCGTGACCTGCGTGGGTTTTCTCCGAGATCTTCGGTTTCCTCCCACACTCCAAAGACGTACAGGTATGTAGGTTAATTGGCTGGGTAAATGTAAAAATTGTCCCTAGTGGGTGTAGGATAGTGTTAATGTGTGGGGATCACTGGGCGGCACGGACTTGGAGGGCCCAAAAGGCCTGTTTCCGGCTGTATATATATGATATGATATGATAGCTTTTAAGTGAGAGGTTGATAGTTTAAAGGAGATGTGTGGGGCAGGTTTTTTTTTACACAGAGAGTGGTGGGTGCCTGGAATGTGCTGCCATGGGTGATGGTGGATGCTGACATGATAGTGGCATTTAAGAGGCTTTTGGATATGCAGGGAATGGAGAGATATGGATCATATGCAGGCAATTAAGATTTTGGCGTGGCACCATTTTCAGCACAGAAATTGTGGGCTGAAAGGCTTGTTCCTGTGTGTACTGTTCTAGGTTCTATGATCTATGTTTTATTTCAGTTTACTTCCAAACGAAGTATAACAGCGTGAATTGTCTGTACAAATCTTTCTGCGCGTTCGCTTCAAAGGTGGATATTGTTACTGTTGCATATCAGGACATTATCTAGTTCAGGCATGCAGTGCTCCATCAAACATTTTTTACTGGGTTTCAGTGTGAATTAGATGCAGAGTAAATTTCTGCCTGTACTCTTCCAATATTGTGTCTGAACTTTTGCTGCCCATTGGTAGTCTTCATTTTACCAGTAAACCGAAACAATAGTGGACTGGAATAGCCTGCAAATGTGAGCATTTAAGGAATAGAAATCGTAAATAGCACTGAGTGCTTAGGGACAACATGAGTAACTTTTCACAAAGGCAGGCAGTAAGAATTAGGAAATGTTATCAACTGATTCATAGCTTAAAAGCAAGAGGAAACAGGAGACAGGAAGATTGATGGAAAGAGTCAGCTTAAAAGTGCCCCAGGCAAGTGAAGCACTGAGCATGGAAATGTTGCATGAAAATGGACTGTGTAAAACAACAGCACTGAAGGTTGCAGAGGAAATGATGGAAAATGTGCAGGGGAAAATTTGAAAGGAATTAATTAAGAAATACACATGTAGGAGTGATGGCAGACAGTTCACCAAGGAATGAGAGGCATAGATAGGATAGACAGTCAGAACCTTTTTCCAGGATGGAAAAAATCAAATACTAGAGGCCATAGCTTTAAAGTGAGAGGGGCCAAGTTTAAAAGGGCAAGTTTTTTATATCAAGGGTGGTGGGTGCCTGGAACATGTTGCCATAGGTAGTCTGGAGGCTGGTACAATAATAGTGCCTAAAATGCTTTTGTATAGGCAGGGAGTAGAGGAATATGGACAATGTGGAGGCATTTGAGAGTTGGCATTGGCATCATGTTTGCCACAGACATTGTGGGCCAAAGGATATGTTCTTATGCTGTACTATTGTATGTTTTATGGTCTATTAATTCATGGCTACGTAAGCTCAGTATTACCAAAGAAATCGCAGAGGAAGTTCGGGGACTAATCAAGCACACGTGGCTTTGAGTACAGGGAATGAAAATAAAAAGAAGGAAAATATCATTTCATAAATTCATAAGGTCTAGGAGCAGAATTAGGCCATTCGGCCCATCAAGTCCACATCGCCATTCAATCATGGTTGATCTATCTTTCCCTCTCAATCCCATTCTCCAGCCTTCGCCCCATAACCCCTGACACCTTCACTAATTACTGTCCATCTCTGCCTTAAAAATATCTATTGATTTGGCCTCCACGGCTGTCTGTGGCAATGAATTCCACTTATATAGTTGTAACAATTGTACTTATATAGTTATCCACTTGTACTGTTGTAAAAAATTCATTGGCATTTATATAGAACAATACAGAATCGCAAAATGTCCCCATTCTTCTTAAGTTCAAGGACATTTTTTGAAGTCAGGTCATTATTCTAATAGTGGGATCATGCAGCGCCTCAGCAGTGATGCTTCAGAGGACCATTGTAGATGGGTCAGCTTATTTCTGATTCTCACATCTATGTATTGCGAGAAGGAAATCAGGAAAAAACCCAAAGGTCAGATGACAGCACAGTGACCTTTGCTTATTTGCCGGACAGCACTGAATCTAAGGCCGAGCACCCACATCCTGAGCTGAGGGGCTGTATGGCCATTATGCCCCATCACTCTGCTTCACACCACAGAGGCACAGCAGCGCAGAGCTAGAGTTGCTTCCTTGCAGCACCAGGGAACCTAGTGCGATCCTGACCACAGGTGCTGTATGTACGTTCTCATTGTGACCGTGTGGGTTTTCTCCGGGTGCTGTGGTTTCTTCCCACATTCCAAAGATGTGCAGGTTTGTAGGTTAACCCTAATATGTAGGATCGAATTTATGTACGGGCGATCGCTGGTTGGCGCCAACTCGGTGGGTCGAAGGGCCTATTTCCACGCTGTATCTCTAAAACAAAAAAACCCTAAAACCACTCACAGCTTCTGTATGTAGCAAACCTCATGTTCTCAAGAGTCAAGAGTGTTTAATTGACATATGTACCAACAACAGAACAATGAAATGCAGCAGCATAAGAGGCTTGTAAACACAGTACACATAGATATTATATAG
The DNA here is from genome assembly GCF_053455715.1 of Rhinoraja longicauda. Lineage (NCBI taxonomy): Eukaryota > Metazoa > Chordata > Chondrichthyes > Rajiformes > Arhynchobatidae > Rhinoraja > Rhinoraja longicauda. The sequence goes on along the minus strand of NW_027601885.1, from coordinate 45,073 downwards.
TAAACAAAATTCAATAAATTGATAACCCCAATACTAGTTTAAAAATACCCAACATGCAACCAAAGACGGTCGTCCATAGTTCATAATTGAGGTTACTGTTGTGTAGTCTTCAAGAGCCTGATGGCTGTTGGGAAGAAGCTATTCTTGAACCTGGCGGATATGGTTTTCAGACTCCTATATCTTCTTCCCAATAGTAAGAGTGAAATGAGAGTGTGGCCAGAGTGGTGTGGGTCTTTAATGGTACTGCTTCCTTTTTGGGGCAGCCCCTCCTAAAGATCCCTTCAATGATGGGATAGAAACATAGAACATAGAAACATAGAAAATAGGTGCAAGAGTAGGCCATTCAGTCCCATCGAGCCAGACCGCCATTCAATATGTTCATGGCTGATCATCCAAAATCAGTACCCTGTTCCGGCTATTTCCCCATATCCCTTGATTCCCTTCACCCTAAGAGTTAAATCTAACTCTGGTGAGGGTGGGTGGGTATGTTGGGGGGCCTTCCATCGCCCGGCGCGACTCGGCCGCAGGACTGAACAGCGCCCGGTGTGGCTCAGCCGCGGGGCCTTCCATCGCCCGGTGTGGCGCGGCCGCGGGACACCATTCTGCTTTAGTTAAACATTTTGTTCAAGATGGCCGCGCCGTTGTGTTTGGCTGCCTGCCACTGTATGTTTCTTTTTTTTTTTCCTAATCAGATGTGCAGCACTTTGGTCAACGTGGGTTGTTTTTAAATGTGTTATACAAATAAAATTGACTTGACTTGACTTGACTCTCTTGAAAACATCCAGTGAATTGGCCTCCACTGCCTTCTGTGGCAGAGAATTCCAGAGATTCACAACTCTCTGGGTGAAAAAGTTTTTCCTCATCTCAGTCCTAAATCGCGTACGCCTTATTCTTAAACTGTGACCCCTGGTTCTGGACTCCCCCAAAATAGAGAACATTTTTCTTGCATCTACCCTGTCCAATCCTCTAAGAATTTTATATGTTTCTATAAGATCCCCTCTCATCCTTCTAAATTCCAGCGAATACAAAACCAGTCGCCACATTCTTTCATCAGATGTCAGTCCCGCCATCCTGGGAATTAAACTGGTGAACCTACGGTGCACTCCCTCAATAGTAATAATGTCTTTCCTCAAATTAGGAGATCAAAGTTGCACACAATACTCCAGGTGCAGTCTCACCAGGGCCCTGTACAACTGCAGTAGGACGATCTGCACCTGTGATGGACGGGCAGTGTCTCCTTCGTTCCTGGGAATCTGAGTGACCAAAGATTAAATGAAAAACTAAGCATAGTGAATATTTACTTTAATTTAGATTAGAGATACAGTGCAGAAACAGGTCCTTCTTCCCACCGGATCCACACAGACCATAGATCACACTTTTAAACAATTTCTACGTTATCCTACTTTCTCATCCATTCCCTCCAAACTAAGATCTGTTTAATTTTCTTCTTTTCATAATTTCTCAGTATATTAATATTTTAACTAATTAACCTCAATGTATTTGAAAATAACTTTGTCTTTGTTTTTAAATTAATTTTAATTATTCAACTATTTTTATAAGAGACACTGATTATCAGAGACTTAGAGAGTGAAAATAATTTGGGTAGTTGTGAGCTGTCAAAGATTGTTGGGTCAGGGAGTGGCTGGGGAGGGGCAGGATGGGGTCGGTAGGCAGAGTCTGGGGCAGAGGTGGAGTGCAGGGGGATGGAGTACAGGTACATGGCCGAAGCGGAAGGACTAAGGCAGGGGCAGGGTGGGGCGGGCTAGGATTCCTCGTCTAAAGGTATGGAGGCCACTTGCGGTCAGACGCATGAACAGGACACAGAGCCAAGGCTTCAAGATTGTTGGCACCTTGTGGCCTCACAAAGTTAATGTGTCTCCAGAGCAGGTCTGGACAGGAAAGGTCACACAGTGGGTTCACAGGTAGCATCTCTGGAGAACATGGAAAGGTGATGTTTCAAGTCAGGACCCCTCTTCAGACTGAATGTAGTTGGGGGGGGGGGGGAAGCTGGAAAAGATATGGGTGTAGGATAAAGCCTATCAAGTGATGGGTGAAGGGGGAGGGGGTTGATAGGCAGATGATTGGACAAATGCCAGAGATTAAAAGACAATGTGCGAAATAAAGAAATAAGGATAGAAGAGGCGCAAAATGTGAAGCTAGAGGAAGAAAGGTACTCTCTGGCTTGGTCATTGAAACACTGTTGATTCCAGAGTGTGAATCATTAATCACTGTCTGGAAATGAAAGTGAGTTGAGTTTCAATGGGGAAGGTATCACAATATTAATCAATTTTGAGTTATGAAATTAGCTCATGGGCGGAAAGCAGAGAACTTGTTTTTGACGCTGGATCATGTTGTCTCTCTGGGCTCAGTATTAGGACCAATATTTCTGTAGATTACAGCTAGTTCTTGAAACTATATTGTAGAAAAAAAATCAATGCCACAGAGAGGCTGCAGAGGAGTTTATTGTTTTTTAAACTGTCAAGATTTCAGAACCTCTGTTAAATGGAGATACCAGAGAAGCTGAGCCTGTTGTGGAAAAGAATGAAGATTAAGGGAGAGTGAATCATGATGTGCAAAAACTGAGATGTATTGATAAAATAAGGAAAACCTGTTCTGGTGACAGAAGGTTGGGTTGGCAGAGGGAAGAGATGAGAATTAATTGGTAGAAGAACCAGAGATGAAATGAAAATTTATTTTTACATAGTGAACTATTTCGTTCCCCTTGGAAAGGTAGTGAAAACAATTAAGTTCTACTTTTCCAGTGTACGTTAAAAAACTGCATGGAAGAGAACATTTGCAGAAATTTGTGACAAATTGTAGTAGCTCTTTCAAAGAGTTAGCATGGGTAGGATGGGCAGAATTGTCTTCTTTGTTGCTGTATCACAAAAAATTACAACATTGTGTGAATGAACAGACAGAACAGATAATCACGTATTATTTATATCCACAAGTAAAAGGTCGTTAAGGGCAGAGTTATGGTACAATAGTTAGCGGTATTGATTTTTTAAAAATATTATATTTGTATTGCATTAACAAGCTTGTTAAGCTGCAGCAAGAAAGAATTTCATTGTTCCATTGTCAGTATAAATGACAATTAAACACTCTTGATTCTTGATCGTGTAGTGCAGTTTATTACTGTGATGTGATTCACCAGTGCTCCTCACACTAATTAAAGGCTATGCATTCCAGTTAGCAGTGGCCGATGAACATTTCAACAATCAGTGAGAAGGTACTACATTGTAATGCATACAAACTTTGTTAGTGTGTTACAGTATTGATTGCCTATCGTACTATATTACAGTAATCAATGATCATCCCAGAGGAGTGAACTGCCAAACTAAGAGCAGATTCAGGATCATGATTTTTTTTTCTGATTTAGCTATTACTCTAGAAATCTAATTAATGCATTACTATTGAGGCATAACATAGACACTGTGAACCGAGTGATCATCAAGCCTCTCGTACAAAGCGTTAGAGTGATCTGTGATGACACAGTGAATATTATGGCAATCAACGGCCACCTAACATAAACATTGGGTGGCATTGTAGAGCTGCTGCCACAGTGCCAGAAACTCTGGGTTGATCCGAACTTCAGGTGGTGTCTGAGTGGAGTTTACACATTCTCCTGTGGCCGCATGGGTTTCCTCCAGGTACCCCGGTTTCCTCTCTCATCCCAAAAACCTGCGGGTTTGTAGGTTAATTGGCCTCCGTAAATTACCCCCGGTGTGCAGGGAGTGGATGAGAAAGTGGGATAACATAGAACTAGTGTGAACGAGTGATCGACAATCGGCATGGACTCAGAGGGCTGAAGGGCCTGCTTCCATGCTGTATCTTTGTCAAAAACCTACCAAATTAAGGATTGTCCAATGTGCTTTTTCCATTGATATATTTAGCAGGACATAGCATCTGAATTCCCGAGCTCCAAATGTGGAGGAACTTTCACAAAAATGGTAATTGTGTCATCAGTCATTTATAGTTTCTCTGTAATTTTTTTCACTAAAGTTGCCCGACATATTTAAAGCATAAGCACTCTCAACCATCGATTGATCCTTGCCACAAAACTCAACAAAATGGAATGTTTCCAATGCCTTGTGGCCAGTGAAATACTAATGGAATATGGCCACAGTGTAATGTGGTGAGTTTTGTGGACCAACTGACAGACAAGTAGATCTAATTTGTGGTCGCAAGAGATCATTAATTTCTTTCCAGCAGCAAGAAAGGATTAATGAAGGTAACGTAAAAGCAGGCACAATGGCATGATCACCAAAAAAAGTACCATATTATTGGAGCAAATGGCATATCCCTGTCATTAAACATTCTCCATTATAGGAATACTATGGGAGATAATACGATATTATTTTATACATGATATTATTTTATACATTAGACATTGTTACGGTATTATTTTATACATTGTTGTTTAAGGTTTGTAACTACTTAGGCATTAGGCGCCTCTCTGTAACTAATTAAGGCGCTCTAGACATTCCTTACCCTTGACACGTCTCTGTAACATAACACTCCTTTGCTTTAGCCTTTACCTTTGCTTTAGCGAGATGATAAGGGTGGCAGAATGTGAAGAGATGCAGATATTCATCAATGAGTAGGATTTAATGGTGGCAAGAGAAGAGATAAGGAAAGACATAGGCCTTGGGGTGATGGATAGATGTGAGGGATGGACTAGCAGGAAATAAGGGAGGCGAAATATGAAGGGATGTGAGCATTGAGATAAGGATATATTACTAAATGGGATTTAATGGTGGCGGGACAAACGGGTACTACAAAGAAATGAAGGACTGAAGAAAGGAGTGTGGGTATGAGGTAATGCAAAGGAGACAAGGTTTAGAATAATCCTATAAAAATAGGCTGCCCGGTGTACTAAGTGGGCAGTCAGATGGTTGACGCCCTGATTGTTCCAGCCGTTGTTTGCAAATAAAGGCTTTTAACTTCTTGAAGAATTCTCCGTGTCATCTGCTTCATTTCGAACACCGGTAACCACGACAAAATTCATACAGTAAATGTGGTGAAAAACAGGTATAGAGTTGGGTGTGGAATCAGCCCCTGAGTCCCATGTTTTTAATTAAATTATTGCTATTGATCATTATTTGCTCTTTGAGACTCCAACCAATTCATTATTCAGATTATCACATCCTTATTTGTCCTGAGAGCTTTCAAGGAAATTAAATAACTTTTTAAACTGTCTTCTTGAAGAGCCAAATGAAGATTATGGTCATGGATTCCAATACATTTTTTGTTCATCACCTGTTTTTTTTTTAACCCATTCACATATGGAATTCTTGGACTAATTCTTATTTAATCAATTTCTTCAAAGTAAACTTCAGGCAAATTCCCTGCCCATAGCTGAATTAACAAATACATTTCTGGCATTTTGTATTCATCCTAATTAAAAATGGGAGAAGTTGGGCCAATAATTTCCTGTTGCTGTCCTCTCATCAACATTTCCCTGAAGGTGTGTGGCAATCAGAACATAAATAGTTGTTCACCTTTTTTTTATTCCAAACTATTTATGCTTCAATTCTTTCTGGATTCATTTTTTTAATATTTCCATTCAGATCAACATTAACATCAGTTATTGTAGTCCATTTACTACTATCAGTGTGTGGGAGTCAGTGTCTCACCATCAGTGTGTGTGACACTATCATGTCTGAGATTGCATGCATAGTCACGGAATTGTCGCAATAATTGTCATTGTTTGAGATGTCCAGTTTCTGGTTTAATTTAGAAATACAGTTTAGAAATACAGTGTGGAAACGGGCCCTTCGGCCCACCGACTAACGATCCACGCACATTAACACTATCCTACACACACATACTAGGGATCATTTACACCACGCCAATTAACCTACCAACCTGTATGTCTTTGGAGTGTGAGAGAAAACCGAAGATCTCGGAGAAACCCACGGGGTCACGTGGAGAACGTACAAACTCCACACAGTTAGCACCCATAGTCGGGACCGAACCCGGGTCTCTGGCGCTGCAAGCGCTGTAAGGCAGCAACTCTACGGCTGCGCCACCTTGCCAGTATGTGAGTTTTCAAAATAAGACTATTAATTCATGAATTGTCAATACGTTAAAATCAATGAGTGAAATGTCAAGACCTCTCAGAGTTTGAGGAGTCTATATATCACAGACAGTGTGTAGATTGGCAAGCTATTCTCTCAATGGTTAAAGTGTGCCCCACCTGGATCAACATCCATTTCTCCCTTTCCCCTTCCCCGCCTCCCCTTCCGACTGTTCTCCTACCTCTGGCTTTACGTTTCACACCTCTTTTCAGCATATCTCCTTCTCTCACTCAGTGTGAAGAAGGGTCCGACCCAAAACATCACCTACCAATGTTCTCCACAGATGCTTCCTGACCCATTGAATTACTCCAGCACTTTGGGTCTTTCTCAGTTTAAAACTCTTGCTACGTTAAGAGTTTTTTTACTGTAATTTTGTTAGGTTGCAGTTTATTACTTACTCTTTTGTTATATTTGTATACATTACTGAATATAATGATTGTTTCGGAGCGAATGAGGTATATGTTTCTATCAGTGCAAAACATGTTATGCTATTGTGTGAACAACTAACAATATTTTCAAGTGTCGATATACTATATTCATTGTGTGAGATGTAGATATTTTGCATTCAGTTCAGTAAAATAGGCACAATCATACTCAAGTCCATGAGTGTAAGAATGGTAGAGTACACATGAGCCGCCACATTTCTGGCACCATCTTGTACCCTTCAAGTTGAAAGTTGTTGAAAATGTTCAAATCTCCCATAAAACAGCTGGATAAAATATTGATAGTTGGCTTAGCCTGCTGCCAAAACAGTTAACATGAACGTTTCTGGAAGTTTCTGATTTTAAAATATTGCATTTAATATAAATGAATCAAATTATTTAAACAAACTAAATGTTCAAATACTATAATAGGAATATGCAACTGCACTTGCGGGTTTACCAGAAAAGGGCGCAGAGTGCTGGAGTAACCCAGCAGATCCCCTACAACAGCTCTCCTCTGATGAAATTGATGGAGAACTACCTACACTGGGTTGACAGTGCATGTCCATTGAGTGGATTGACCAGCAGAACTTAAATCTCACACTCAGCCATGAGACTGGGACACAGCAACACATTTAGTAAATCGCTGACAAGCAGCTGCTAGCTTTCAAGATTTCTGTACTGACATAGTTATGCAAAGGTTCCAATTGTTGGCTGCAGTGTGGGGAAATCCAGGCTGTTTGGTGCAAAGGTGATATCATTTTCCTGACATATATGTCAAATAGTCATCCTACTTTGCAGAGAAGAGGCATTTTATTTATCAGTGTGTGAGATGACAGTCTCAAAATGCTATAGAATACAATCCTTGAGTATATTATTATTGCTCTGTATATTATTACTGAGAATGAATTGTCCAAACATTCCACTCACTTTGACCAAAATTACAATAAATAAATGATGTCCTTCCATTACTCCCAGTGTTTGTGGGCTCTCTACTTTACTCTCTTGTGCCCATGATACCAAAGTATTCATATATTACTCTCAATACATAAGAGCCACATTGTTACTGCCTAGTGCACGCGGTCAACATCTTGCTCTTGGTGTTTGAAACATCAGATTATTGCTGTCAATGTACGAGATGATGGTTCAATATTACCATTATGCCTCATTTGAATATATTACATAATGTAATATGTTATTTGAGTATGAGATATGGACATAGGACTATTATATCGCTGTGTGCAATGTCAATGTTATGCCAGTGTTTGAATTGCCTATGTTACTATAATTACATGTGATAATATGTTCCTATCAGTGAATGAGGTGTCAACATATTGCTGTCTGCCAATATGCTACCATCAGTGAATTAATTCTCACACTTAATCTCATTGCAGCCTTCATCAACTCATGCCCAAACAGGATAAACTACCGAGCCGAGGTGAGAGTGGCTAACCTTAATTCTAAGGCAACTCCAGAAGGCAATAACAATCGCAGGAAAGCTCTCCACTAGCCAGACCCTTACTACCTTACACCCCAAAACACTTCCATCATTTACCAGACACGAGTCAGGAGTGTGATGGTGTGCTCTGCATTTAACTGAAAAATTGCATCTGTAACAACACTCCGTATCACCCAGCACAAAGCAATCATCTTAATTGGAATGCCACAATCCTTACATCAACATTCACTCCCTCCACTAATGACTCACTGTAGGTACGTTATGTCTGCAAAATGTACAGCAATAACTTGCCATGAATTCCTCCCCTCCACAACACAGGAGTGGCACAGTGGACAATGAGTAAAAGAGTTGATTATGTAACAGGTTAACTTGTGTTGGTGCATGAGGTGTCAATATATACTAGTCAGCACCCACGATTTCAATGTAGTACCTTCATATGATTAATAAATTTGTGCCTTTATATGAGGTTTTAGTTTTTCACAATTCTGTGAGATGTCATATCATTAAGCACTAAATATCTTACTCTCATTTTCCAGCATCCCCATTGCTCTCTGTGTATGAGCTTTCATTTTATTAATGAGTCATACAGCACGGAAACAGGCTCTTCGGCCCAACTAGACCACGCTGACCAAGATGCCCCATCTACACTAATCCCACCTGCCTGCATTTGGTCCATATCCTTTTAAACCTTTCCTATCCATGTAGCTCTTTTAATGATGACATGTTCATTAGTAAACTATTTTTGATAGAATATGCGTTAATAGTTTACTGTCATTATGATGTGTCAGTAAAATATATTGCAGCTAATATATGGCACCAGTTATGTGAGGGGTCAGATTTTCTGTATACAATCAGAGTTTGTGATGTCAGTGTTGTACTTTCAAATGTGGACGTCAATCTGTTATGGTTGTTGGAGAAGCCTTAAGTGTACATTGTTTAAAGCCACTGCAAGGGCTAGGCTTGTAGGTTATATGAAAAGAGATCACACAGGCATGTATTTGTCTCTTATTATGAGATGTATCATTAGTTAAGTGGACCGTTAGTTTATTGCATTCAGTATGTGACAACTCAGCCTGATACTGCCAGTATATGAGGGGTGAACATATTAGTTAGCCCAAGTTTAATATTTTCTTTCTGTGAGGTTTGCACTAAATACTGTCTTTTGAGTGTCAAAACATTGATGTCCATGTAATGTAAATATATTGTTGTCAGTGTGTGAGCAGTCTATATGTCACCATTACTGTATGAGCTTCCAGTAGCATACTGCATAATTGTGACATGTATTACCAGCAGTATCTCAGATGTTAGCATTCCATTACATCACTGTCAGAGTTGGGGGTGTCAGTATATTATGGCTGCTGTGTCCAGATGTTGCATATAGTGAATATATAAGTTATAGGAATATGTCCCTGCCAGTATGCCATATTGCTGTCAGTTTGCATGTGGTTCTTGCCTGGGTTGGTATTCTATTATCGTCATCTTACACTAGCAACGTGCAATGGGTCACCAGATTACTGTCAGCATTTCTGGTGCTTTGCTGTAAATTTGCAAGGTGTCAACATATTATTTACATTCTGTGAGGTGTCAATGTTTACCTGTCTCATTATCCCCTGCCACAATATAACCTCCAGTGTTCGAGATTTAAGTTTATTATTAAATATGTAACTTGTCAGGACACGTCGGTACATGAAATATCAATAGATTCTCGTCAGTCTCAGAGGAATTAATATATTGCTTTATGTATATGTATATTATGATAATGTGTAAGAGTCTAATATTAAAAACATCCATTTGTGAGAGATTTTATTATATCACTGTAAATATATTAAATTATATATTAAATACAATACACGAGGTCAACTATATTATTATTAATGCTGATTTATTACTGTAGGGCAAATGAGCTGTCATTACATTTGTGTGATAGCATTTAAAGTCAAAATACTTCTGTCTACATTTAAGGTCTCATTATCTGATGGGTTATTTTATTACTAGCAGTTTCAGAGGTATCAATATATCATTATCGACCTGTGAAGTGTCAACATATTATAGTAGCATAAGAGGTGTCATTGTATGAGTGATACTATTTCATTTGATGGTTGTCCCTGTTTCAGTGTCAATAAGAAAGTCCAGATTTAGGTCCTTTTTGGCCAAAAGATCAGATAGAACTGCCGGCTGGCAGCACTGTGTGGGTCAATTCACCCCTGACCTCCACATCTGCACTGCAACACCGGAGGTCAGATGGCAGCGAGTCTGTTCTCTGGTCCAATACTGGATTCAGACTTGAGTCCAGGAGCGCAGTTGAGTAATGCTGAGTTGAGAGATTCAATCCACTTCATATCTGACCCTCTTAGCTTTACACTATGCAAGGCTATAATGAGTGTGATCCCATTTGTTTGAATTTAAACATACATTTAGATAGAAAAGGTGTTTATTTTAATTTTAATTAAGATACGTCCTGTATATTAATTTATCATTTACATGTGTTTCAAAAGCATTCTGTTATATTTTTCTATTTTAATTTCTGCTATTTAACTGACTGAAGGTCAATTGACAATACAGCAAAACCCAAAATGCCAGAGGAACTCAGTGGGTCGGGCAGCATCTGTGGAGGGAAGGGCAGCCAACATTTCAGGCTGAACAAGGGTCCTGACCCAAAGCATCACCTGTCCATTCCCTCCACAGTTACTGCCTGACCCACTGAGGTCCTCCAGCATTTTCTGATTTGCTCAAGATTCCAGTATCTGCAGTTTCCTCCAGTATCTCAATTAACAATAGAGTTAGGGGAAAAAATCGCTGGGTGAAGAGGTACTTTCATCCTCCAGAAAGGCCTATAGCCAAGCATCAATACCTTTTTTTGCAGAATAATTTATTTTTACTTCCTATCAAGTGATCTCATCATAACAATTGCCTCAGTTAAATTTTACCTTATCTATCATGTTCAAGGGAATAGAAAAATAGTCTATGAAACCTGTCCTAATATTCTGTCCTGATTGTAGCACAATGATAAAGAGCACCTTTGAAAGGATGGTGATAATATTTCATTCAAGTGGGTAGCAACAATTGTATGATTTCTCACTGAACAAAAGTCAAATGCGTTGGTTTTGGTTGAAAATCTCAGTGATTTTGAAATAGGTTTACTCGGGCACTGTTATTAGCCGTTGTTATCCAGGAAGCCTCCAAAATAGTTGCATCAAAGGTATTGAGCACAGTCAATCCTCAAAGTGGAACCTAACATAAGTGGAAGTATGACTCCTGAAATACATTAATGACTTTGTGCTACATTAATGACTTTGTGCTCAGACAGGAATTGAATGAAGAATGCAATATTTATTTTTCTCGTCGTTTTGTGCGGCTACAGAGATCAGCCTAAGGCCTGTCACCATTTGGAAATGCAGTAACTCCATTTCAAAAACCAGTGCTCATTAATCCACCCAGGAAATGAATGGGATACTTAGATTCAAAGGAATCCTTCACGACATTGCCAAATAATCATTCTCGTTCTTCTCCATCACTATTATCATACTGTATCTATAAAGATATGGCCATGTCAAACAGAAAAAAAGACCAGTGGGTTATTGTAGCTTATCTCAGAAAACATGATCCACACAAATCATACTCACTTGCAGCTATGAAATCTCCTGGAGTAGAAAAAAACTGGCCAATTCAGAAATAAATTTCATTATAACCCCTTGAACAATCAAAGCTAGATCTGAAGATCACAATAATACTTCAGTCCTTTGTGTGTGGTCGCACAAAAGCAGATCCTGGTGGCACTCATAAGAATACAGGATATCAGTTATTGCTACCCAAACCATCAATATGTTTTAATAATTTACTATTCTCCAGGAAAGAATCGGTTAACATATGACCTCATGCCGTGACTGCATACTGTTCTGGTTAAAATATCCAATTGAAATACTTAGTCCATATACACTTGTGGCCATGTTATTTAATGGACATCGATCAAATTATCTCTGACCATGCTTCTGTCTATGTGGGTATTGAGGTGTTGAAAACTATTCTGTGGCCCATCTCTCTCTCTCTTTCCCACATGCTGTCTCGAAAGTAGAGGTCCCCTCCTTTTTCTTTTGTAGATGGTGCTATGGGCAATTTTGATCTCCAAAATATTTGTGAAGTTAGGTAAAAAAAATGAGAAGTCGAGCTGACACATTTAGCACACAAACTCAGGTGCTAAAAAGGTGCATGAACCTCCTGCCAGGACCTCCATCCCAAAACTCATAGATGCTGCTTCATCAGGAAGTGAGTCAAGAGTGTATAATTGTGTTGGAAGGAACTGCAGATGCTGGTTTACACTGAAGATAGATACAATATACTGGAGTAACAGCGGGTCAGGCAACATCTCTGAAGAAAAGGAATAGGTGACGTTTCAAGTCAAGACCCTTCTTCAGACTGAGATTCAGGGGAGGTATGAAAAGGTGCAGAACAAATCAGAGCCGGCACCGATGGCCCAGGAGCCCATAATGATCCTTAGTTGGCTGTGGAGGAGGTGATACCAAAGGAATACGATCAGTTAAACCAACAGGACGAGTTGGGTGGAGGAGGGACAGAGAGAGAGTGTATAATTGTCATGTGTACTGACAAGGAACAATGAAATTCTTACTTGCAACAGTGTAACAACCCTGTAAACACAATGCACACAGATAATATATAATAAACAAAACACAAAATTAATACATTAATAACCATAACACCAGTGCAAAAATTGCATAGTACAATAACAGACAGTCCATAGAAGTTCATAGTTTGAGATTAGTATGGCCCACAGAAGTTCATGGTTGAAGTCAGTGTGGCCCATAGAAGTTCATAGTTGAGGTTAGTATGGTCCATAGAAGTTCATTGTTTAAGGTTGGCACTTGAAGAACTCTCCCCACACTAACCACATCATAGTGGTAAAAAAGGTTACCATGGAGATGAGGAGAAATGTGTGAGAGGAGGGGGCTTGGAGCTTCCCAGTGGGGCTGGGATTAACCTGAGTCATGTGATGTGTGTTTACGTGTGGCCCCATGCCACTGTGCGGTGTAGGCTTCCCAAGGGACTACATGCAGATCACAATATGTTTTTTTTAAGAAGGGTTACAGTTAGGAAAGCAGGCTCCAATGAATAATCTAACAAAAGATTCGCCATTGAAAAGTGAGGCTTGGGAACGCTATGCGATTTGAAAGGGAACCTTTAAACGCAATCTTGTTTCAAAATCCTAGGCTATGTGTCCATACTTTCTTTGTGTGTTAACAATGGAGGGCATAGGTTTCCCCCACAAAAGCTCCGATGTCTGCCGGCAGTGGTGGAAACATGCACTGCGCGAGCTTTGACATTATTAGCTGCATGACTTGCTTTGGGCAAACATCACCAATGCAAAAGCTGAATCGCACCAGGGCATGTCCTTTCCAATTTCCCTTTGGTCATTAATCAACCCTGAAGTGATTGTTTGCACATCCGAACAGGGATTATCACTATCATAGAATCATACAGTCTGAATAAGGCCCTTCAGCCCAACTCATCCATGCTGACCAAAATACCCCATCTAAGCTTTAGACTTTAGACCAGAGATACAGCAAGGAAACAGGCTCTTCAGCCCATCGGGTCCACACTGACCAGCAATCACCCCATACACTGACCCTATCCTACACACTAGGGACAATTTTACTGAAGCCAATTAACCTACAAACCTGTACGTCTTTGGACAATGGAAAGAAACTGGAGCAGCCAGAGAAAACCATGCAGTCTCAGGGAGAATGTAAAAACTCCATGCAGAGAGCACCAATAGTCAAGATCGGACCCAGGTCTCTGGTGCTGTAAGGCAACAATTCTACTGCTGCGCCACTGTGCCACTCAAGCTAGTCCCATTATCTTCAACATAAAGGGATAAAACCTTGACATAAAAAGCCGGACTTTGAAGTAAACAGTGAGTTGGCCAAATTTATTGCCAGCCTATCCCTAGTCCACCTGGTCAGAGTTTGAAAGGAGATACTCCATCAATTGTGCAGAGACCCTTTCTGTTAACAAAAGCTTTGACAACAGGCTATCAGATGGGTGTGTTCAGATCAAGGCCCTCAGAAAAGATGAATGGAGTACTGACAGTGAGCTAAACCAGGCGCCTGAATCATAGACTCATAGAGTCATACAGCACTGAAATTGGTCCTTCGGCCAACTTGCCCATGCCAAACAAATGCCCCATCTACACTAGTCCCACCTGCCTGCATTTGGCTCATATCCCTCGAATCCTTTCTATCCATGTACCTGTCCAAATATCTTCTAAATGTTGTTCTTGTACCTGCCTCAACTACCTCCTCTTGCAGCTCGTTCCATGTACCCGCCACCCTCTGTGTGAAAAGGTAGCACTCAGGTTCCTATCTTTCCCCTCTCAACTTAAACCTATGTCCTCCAGCCCTTGATTCAACTACTCTGAGTAAAATACACATACATCCTATCTATTCCCCTGGCAACATCCTCAAAGATTTTCTCTGCACTATTTCCAATTTTGGTCACCCTATATCAGGGTGACCAAAACTGAACACAAGACTCCAAATGAAGCTTCACCAAGGTCTTGTATAACTGTAACATAACATCCCATCTTCTATACTCAATAGTCTGACTGATGAAGGCCAATGTACCAAAAGCCTCCTTGACCACCCTATCTACCTGTGACACCACTCTCAAGGAACTATATACCTGCATTCCTAGAGCCCTCTGCTCTACAACACTCCCTAAGGCCCTGCCATTCACTATCTAGATCTTGCTGGTTTGACTTCTTAAAATGCAACACCTCGCACCTATCTGCATTAAACCCCATTAACCATTCCTCAGCACATTTGCCCAACTGACCAGGATCCTGCTATAATTATTGATAATCAACTTTGCTATCTGTAAGATCACTCACTTCAGTGTCACCTGCAAACTTCACGACCAAAGTCGTCACAAACATTGAATATTTTCTAATATTTGGAAAAATTAAAAAATACTAAAAACAGATACATTTTTAAACTTGTTGAAATGAAAACTGAAACTCATTGTGGGCTGATTCAGAAGATTAAGATGCATGGGAGGCATGGTTTAGATTCAGGAACTGCCTTACCCTTAGAAGACAAAGAGTAGTGGTGAAACAATGTCATTCTGGCTGGAGGTTTGTGACCAGTGGTGTTCCACAGGGATCAGTGCTGGGACTTGTGTTGGTTGTGATATGTATAAATTATATGGAAGTACATGTAGATAGGTTGGTTGGTAAGTTTGCAGACTGCACCAAAATTGATAGACAGTGATGAAGAGTGTCACAGGATACCACAGGATATAGATATGGGTGTGAACAGGCAGATGCAGTTTAATCTGAGCAAGTGTGAGATGTTTCATTTTAGGAGGTCAAATATAAGGGGAATGTATACTGTTAATGACAGGAACATTAACAGCATTGATGTACAGAGGAATGTTGGAGACCAAGTCCAAAGCTTCCTTAAAGTTTGAGAAGGGGCAGAAGAGGTTTATCGGGATGCTGTCTGGATTAGAGGGTATTAATTATTAGGGGAGGTTGGAAAAACTTGCAAAAATTGTTTTCTCTGCAGTGTCAGAAGCTGAGGGAGATCTGATAGATGTTTATAAAATTATGTGAGGCATGGATAGGGTAGGCAGTCAGAGTATTTTTCTTGGGTGGAAATATTGAAAGGTGCCAGAACAATAATTTTGCTCTTAACATTATCAAGTCCAAGGACCTGATTGTTGACCTCAGACAGGGAAACCCAAGGATCCATGAACCTGTCTTCAATGGAAGAAGAGCAATGGAAGAGTCAACAGATTTAAGTTTCTGGGCATACATTTTCCCCAAGATCTATCCTGGACCCAGCACGTTGACGCAATCACAAAGGGCAGTTCATCAATGCCTCTAGTTCCTCAGAAGTTTGAGGAGATTCGGCATGTTGAACTTCTACAGATGTGCTACAGAAAGCATACTGACTGGTTGCAACACAGCCTGGTTAGATCATCATGAATGACCAGGAACGAAGAAGGCTGCAGAAAGTGGTGGATATTGCCCAGTCCATCATGGTTATTCACCTCCCCACCCATTGAAAGGAACTACAGGAAGTACTGCCTCAAGAATATCATCAAAGACCCACACCACACTGGCCACACTCTCATTTCACTGCTACCCCATCAGGAAGAAGGTACAGGAGCCTGAGAACCATACCTCCAGGTTCATGAATAGCTTCTTCCCATCAAACATCAGGCTCCTGCACAACCCGAACCACAACCCTGCCTCAGCAATGAACTACAATGGATGTTGCAGGGGTGGCACTATGTAATTTGGCTGTTATGGTCCAGCTACTTAGTGTAACTGATAATATATTGTATTATTGTTTATTGCATATTTATTTGCTATGATGTTGCATTAATGTGCTCGTAAAGCTGCAGCAAGTAAGAATTTCATTGATCTATTCTCAATGCATGGGACAAATTAAAAATCCCTGGTCGTCTTGATTCTTGAAATTTTGGCAGTAACACAGGAAGCTGCTGCTGCTGCTGTCATTTTCCCACAGATTCCGAACGAACATAATATCCCAAAACTAAAAGACGATTGCCATTTTCCCATCTCTTCACCAAATTCAAACTAAGATCACAAAATCCTACAATTGAAAGTACTTACAACAGCTGGTTAAAAGTCACAGCAATGTGATTTCTTAGCTTTGATTTTGTTGGAGAAAGCAATGGAATGAAATCATGGAACAGAAGGAAATGAAATGTTGGAATGAAATGGAAGGAATCATTAAATAGTAGGAGAATTGGTTGGGTGTTGACATGATAGAGGATCTCATCCTCTCACTTTGGACAGTTGGTTCATAACCAGCACACAGTACGGTTATTGGTGGCAGGAACTGAGAGTTACAAGAAGCAATTATTTTTCTAAACACTGAGGCGAAGTTTGATAGATCTTTGATAGCCACAAAAAGCTGGAGTGACTCAGGGGGTCGGGTAGCATCTCTGGAGAAAAACGCTAGGTGATGTTTGGGATCAGTACCCTTCTTCAGATTGATTGTCGCAGGGAGAGTGGTGAAAAAAAACATGAAACAAAATAGAAACAGGAGATCAGTGCTGGCAACAGTTGCCCTCAAGCAAGGAGGTTTTCTGATAGGCCAATTTTTGGATAGAAACAGGCATTAGGCTGTTGTGAACTGTGGGTCTGGTTAACTGACTTTTAGTAGGGGGTGGGAGGGGAGGAGGGGAGGGGAGAGGGGAGGGAACTGTTTGTAGAAATTACCTAAAATTGGAGAATTCAAAGTTCATACCGTTGGGTTGTAAGCTACACAAGCGAAATATGAGGTGCTGTTCCTCCAATTTGTTTGTGGCTTCACTTTGGCAATGGACGAGGCCCAGGACAGAAAGGTCAGTGTGGGAATGGGAATGGGAAGGGGAGTTAAAGTTGGTCCCAACTGGGAGACTTGGCAGACTGAGCATAAGTGTTCAACAAAACGTATCTTTGTATCTTTCACTTTTCCAGTCTATTCTTTTGATCCTGATGAGAGGGTTTGATGGTATAGTTTAGATGAAGTTTGATGGCAAGCTCTATGAAGCATGCAATTTGCATTACATAAATAATTCAATAAGTTACTTATATCCCAGAACTACTACAGATCTCTACAAATACTTGAGCAGCACCTGCCCCCTGGAATCTCATTACAGAATTATAGATTTGATTTTAACAATGTAATTAGATAGCTGATAGTCAATGTCCTTGCATAATTCAGTCACCACTTTGTTGAAAAAGCAATCCTTGTCAAGGATTTCTTAACGAGCAAAAAGAATAAGATAAATGGAGGAAGGTTATGCCCACATAAGATAAATGGAGAGAAGGCTGTGCCCATTAACACTTATCTCAAGGGATATAGCTTTAAATAATGGGCAAAAAGTACTGTGGGGAGGGAGGGCTGCTGTGAATAAAATCATTTACTCAGAGAGGAATTACAATCTAGAACTCTCTGACTGAAAGAGTGTGGGATGTTGGAGTAGTCAGGTAGTGTTTTCAAAAGGAAAATAAATTAGTATATGAGGAAAGATGGTTTGCAATGAGGTTGCAAAGAGCAAGGGACTACATTTTTGATGACAAAGAGCTGTAACCGATCTGATGGGCCAAATAGCCTCCTCTTGTATTGTAAGGTTCCATTTTACCTGCGATCCAGTGAAAGCACCCGGGGATTTGTGCTCCTGCAATTGCCAGCACTTCCGCTTGAGTAAATTGTGAATGGAAAACCATGAGATGGTGTACTACAAGAAGACAACCCCAGCCACTGATTCCAGCATCTTGCTCACAAATATATACAGGTATCCCTCGAATCACAATAGGGTTACATTTTTGGAAAATTATGCATAAACTCTTGTGTTCCAAAGCTCAAGAATTTTAATCAAAAACATCTAAGAATAAGGCAATATCTGAAAAAAATATTATTGATGGTTATATCCACAAGTAAGATTATAGAAACATATATGTAACCTTACAATATACTCATGAAGTGAAACATGCAAAATGTCTCTTCCTCTCCCCAGTGCAGTCCCTTGCTTTCCAACATCTCTCACTGCCACCCCCCACTCCATACCCTCAAGATTTTGTAAGTTCATGTCATAGGAGCAGAATTAGGCCATTCAGCCCAATGGGTCTACTCCACCATTCAATCATGGTTGATCTATCGTTCCCTCTCAGCCCCATTCTCCTGCCTTCTTCCCAACACCTCACCAAGACTCTTAGCAACACCTCTCTCCCTTGGCTTCTGTCAGCCACCCACCTCACTCCTAGTTCTCACCCTCCCCCCGCCCCCAAACCCCTCCACTCCCCGCAACCATTCCAGATCTTTCCATCTCTGCCCCCTCCCAATTAATTGCTAACATTAAACATTCGTAAAAAACATTGGAAATTGAGGATATGAAAATCCATACAAAGAGATTTGCACATCAAGGGATACCTGTACTTGTATACGAACATTACTTCCTGAAGAAGATGCTTTAAAGATTGAATAAGAAACTGAAAAAATATTTGCAAAAGTACAAATATGGTGACTGAAAAATGGTAAATCCCCAGGACCCAATGACTATAATGCCAAGGTAGCTAATGAAACAGTGGAGGCACTGGTTGTCATCTTCCAATATTAGATTCAAGAGCTCTTCCCCCAAATTGGAAGGCAGAAAACCCAACTCACTTTTAAGAAAAGGAGAGAGAAATATAGACCAGTCAGACCAGTTAGTTGTAGGGTAACTCTAGTTTCCTTATATCACAAAGCTGGGTGGCAGAGTTGAGGATGATACCATGAGGCTTCCATGGAATATGGTCAAGAAATGTGACCCAGTATAGGAGCGTTATTAAATGTGAGAGGTTAAAAAATATTAGTGTTCAGAAACCCATGCAGATCCTTGTATACAATCACTGCATGCAAGTGTGTAAAAATGTATTTACAAAGAGGGTAGTGAATCTCTGGAATTGTCTATTCCAGACGGTTGTAGAGGCTGAATTATTAGAAGGTTTTAAGAAAGAAATAGATAATTTAATGATAGGTCGGGGAATTGAGGGTTATGGGAACAGGTACAAAAGAGGAGTTGAGCCATTTTGTCGGAGGGGAGCCAGTGTAGTCCAGCCATGACCAGATTGAATGATAGGGCAGGTTGAAGGATCAGATACTAAGTCTGCTCTGATTTTCTTCCATTCTTGTGTCCTGGAAACACTTTACTTTGGTTTCAAGAAAGGAAATGAATATCAAGTTTACAAAATCAATACAAGCAGTTCAGGTCAGTTCATTACAATTTAGGAGATGATAATGAAGAAGTTATTTAAACAATTACGCAAAGTGTTGGAGTAGTTCAGTGGGTCAGGCAGCATCTCTTGAAAATGAGGATAGGTGATGTTTAAGGTCAGGACACTTCTTCAAGTTACTTCTGCCTAACCTGCTGAGTTACTCCAGTGCTTTTTGTGTATCTACAGTTCCTTGTGTCTCACAGTTATTTAAACATCTGACTGACAACCATAAGAGAGAGATGGTTAAATCTGTGAATTCAGAAGGACTGCAATAACAATTACAGTCTTGAAGAATCAGGCATCAAATGCAGTTCAAAGTAGAAAATTGTAAGGTTGTATATTTGAAAATAACATAGAGACACCATAAAAGGTATAATTTCCATGCAACAGGACAGAAAATAAACAATAGCTTGCAAGGGGCATCCACGAAGAGTGGCACAGTAGAGCAGCTGACAGGGGCTGGTGGAACTGCAACCATGCAACTCCAATAATCTGGGTTCAGTCCTGACCTCCAGTGCAGCCTGTGACTGCATGAATTTCCTCCCTTGCTCTAGTTTCCTCCCACTTCCCAAAGATGGCAGGCTAGTAGGTTAATTGGCCACTGTAAATTATACCTGATGTGCATAGATGAGCAGTAGAATTGATGGGAATGTGAAGATAATAAAATTCAGTTAGAGTAGGACTTGTGTAAATGAATGCTGGATGGTTGGCACAGACTCAGTGGTGTAAAGGGCCTGTTTCCATACTGACTCGATG
This sequence comes from Rhinoraja longicauda, assembly GCF_053455715.1. Taxonomy (NCBI): domain Eukaryota; kingdom Metazoa; phylum Chordata; class Chondrichthyes; order Rajiformes; family Arhynchobatidae; genus Rhinoraja; species Rhinoraja longicauda. Next base: position 24,571 of record NW_027601885.1, on the reverse strand, counting down.
ACTCAATGTCAGTGCAATGAGATAACCCCTATAAGAAAAATAAAAACAGAAACCCTTGTTTTCTGTAGAATGCAATGAAAGGACCATAAATCTGACTTCACAAAGGAAGTTTAATTATTCTGTTATATTGTGTGCAGTTTTGGCATCTGAGTGCAGGGAGAATAGAAAAGCAGTAGGTGAAGAGGTTAACCATTAATATCTCAAGTGAAATAAAGGATGGGTGAGATATATTGGCCTTGCTAGGGATGCCCACATGAATACATAAAAAGGGTGTTGTTTCTACCCTATAATGCGCTGTAATTTGATGTTAAAGGACCAAACTAGTATCACGTATTTGGGCACCAAACCCACCAGCATCTGGAGTGACCCTCCAATGTCATGAAGGGGCAAAGCTGAGAGGTACAGTGAAACCGAGGTACAATGAAAAGCTTTTTGTCGCATGCTAACCAGTGAGCTGAACGACTGTAAGTGTTGACAATCTAGCCATCCGGGTAAATGGACCTGGATTAGTCGGCGTGGACGTGCTGGCCCGAAGAGCTGCATGACTCTGGATCCAGGACTGAATTAAAGCACCGAATGGTTCTCCTCCTCTCCGGGCACCCGAACCGCTCCTGCCTCAACCCACACCCGCAACCAACCAGGAAAAAAAGTTTTGGTCTAACGTTTGTTTCTCCTTTAAGATATTGTTTGTATTGAACATGGTGAAAAATTGGCAGACGAGATATTGTCATATTCTTGCTTTAGTGACATTGAGGAAGTTCAAATGAAAAACCATCTAACCTGTGCCGTCCTCCCTATTTTGTTTTCCATCTAAAGAAACCTGTCCATGCACATTTCCCGCTCCCCCACCACCCCCACCACCCCCTCCTACCCTCGCACATCTCATCCAGTCCCTGGGAATGTCACCCAGGATGTCTGGCCCCGTTATTAATATTATTAATATGCAGTTATCTAAGTTGCACGGTATTGGTCTCCAGTGAATTGTGAATTCATTCAAGAACATGAACACCATGAAACAACGATAGACAGCAAAGCAATCCGATATAAACGTTCTTGGGTGCTTACTAAATGTGGAATTGATTATAAACATTGATTCCGGAGAGGTCCATACGTGTTATCATTCATGTCTTTATCATCAAACGCTTTCCTTATTTTTATTTTTGTTTCTCGCACTGAATGTACACGTTACCCTGCACTATATATAATTTCAATACAAACGGGAATATCCGCAACATTCTGTTAACAAAACTAGATAACCTATTATATTGGTACTTTGAAACACCTCTTTCATTGATGTCAGTGGGATATTCTATCCATGAAGGTCATTTGTCTGTAATTTTTTGGTATAAAGAATCCATGCCAGACCTAGAAACATTCTGTGGACAACCTTGTGGGGCAGGTCTCCTTCTCGGGCAGTGCACTGTTCAGGAACATATACATAATTCCAGATTCAAGGTCAGATGCTGACACCTCTGTCTGGGCAATGCATCAACCCAAAGGGGTAATTTCCAAGCTGTAAATGATCGGTGTCGGGCGACGGCGTGCCTGTGTTTTGCGGCTGGTTTCAACAGCCATTCGCCCTTGTTTTTCCACTGCAGAGATTTCAGGAAAATCGGACGTAGTGCCAGCTACCACCTGCTGGAACTGAGGAAAACACTCGATACTTCCTGGAAGCCGCGACTTTGTCTCTTGGTGCCTCGCTCTTGCATGTATGTCTGCGAGGCAGTAAAATAGTACGCAGAAGCGCGCATCTGGTGCAGTCAGAGGTAGATGCAACAGAGGAAATAACAACGGAAGGAGTCAAATTAGACATATTACAGTGTCTGGGGCGAACCTCCCTTCCAAACGTAAGACTAGATGTAGGATGGACCTTTATACTCGGGAGGGGAGAGGAATGACTGGGCTGTACGCAGTCCAACAAGTAGCATATACAAATGTTGGGAATAAACCAAGATATGGAACATTCAGACACGAATGTTTGTTTACAAGCTGCCAGTTTGCTTAGACATTTATATATATATATATATGAATATAGATACATTTATGGGAGGGAGAAGATAGGAATATATATGAATATATATATATATATATGTGTGTGTGTGTGTGTGTGTGTGTGTGTGTGTGTGTGTGTGTGTGTGTGTGTGTGCGTGTGTGTGTGCGTGTGTATGTATGTATGTATGTATTCCTACCTTCTCCCTCCCATAAACGTATCTAGATTCGTTCGGAAATCAGCCCAATTTACATCCAGTGTGCCAGTATACTAGCAGAAAAACGTCAATTAGATGCGGCACCTCGGTTGATATTGTTAATCAATTTTGCACAGTGCATATCGCCCCACCAGAAACCTGATTCTCAGCGACTCTGAAATTAGTGTCTTTATTCTTTAGGCGCTGTGTTAAGAGTGGTTTGAGTGCTTGTCCGGAACGTACAGACTGCCATCACTCTCTAAATAATCTGCAAATCGATAGCCTTCATTTTGAGGTCAACGGCAATAATGAATCACAACATCTTATCTAGCAAGAGCAAAAAAATTATAATAATAAGGCTCTAAAACCGGAGACGCTTTCAGAAGCTTGCAACAATGAATGTTCACAATCTTACATGAAATCTCACAAACTGTAGAATTGCTGAAATGTACAGTGCCACTTGTGGGTGCGTTTACTCGAATGGTGTTTGTGTCTTTGCATTAAATGTTATTGTTCTTGTTATATCTAGCCTGAGTTTACATATAAAAAAACAAAGAGAAGCGTTATGCCGCGATTCATTATCTCCCTTCAATAAGATGGGCCACAAATCGTATTATTTCTAATATATTTTAAACCAGGACATGGGATTAAAGTGGCGCCTCCTAGATTCTTCTGCAGACTGTAGCCTGAGTGCGCGCCGATAGAATATCAATGAACCCCATTTGAAACGCACTCCCGCTGCGCGCAATCTCCGCGGCTTCCATCAGAAGGACCAGTTCCCCGGAATAAAATAACTCCGCTTTCCAATAAGCTTGAAACCCGTCCAACAAAACAAAACGTATCAATTGAACCAACGATTTCAATTACCGATATCTTTTTTTTAAATCCTAGCTAAGGAACACCGGGTAGTGTTAAAAAAATGGACGTTTGCGCTCGTCCCAACCACACATGAACCACACAACATGTGCCAAGCCAGTTGGATTGACTGGTAGTTCGCACAGTTTTGACTATAATCACAACCAGCTACAATCTGCAATCTCTCCATCTCGCTGTAACAAAACGGGGCATGCAGGAAATCAGTCTGATTGCCCTAGAATCACAAACAATGATTCTGCATTCCCGGGCATTGGTCTGGTCGGATAAGCCCCCTCTCTCCCCTTCCTCACCATACACACGCTCACTCCCACCCCTCAATCACAGTTGCTTGGTTGTTGCCATCGATATCAATTCAATGGAAATATATCCCTTACGTTCACTTTATCCAAGGTCTGTCTAGAAATTGCACCCCCTCCCCCCCATTCCTAGCCTTTCGTTTCACCAACAGGTTCTTTAGATGTTGCAGCGCTACGTTGAGTATTTTGCTCTTACCCGCGCGTATTTAGAGGAGTAGGGGTCTTCAAAGAGAGCCCAGATGCGGCGTTGCCATTTTCTCCACCAGCCGGCTTTCGCTCCGGCTTCGGGGGAACAGTCTCCCAGGGCCAGTCGCTTGGTGTCCAGTTCATCTTCAGAGTCCCCGACCCCGTCTCCCCCGCAGCCCGCGTCTCCGTCGCCGCTGTTGAGGTCGGGAGACTCGAAGCTGTCCAGAGCCTCCTCTGCTTCGCGGTGCTGCCGGTAGGTCATCCAGCAGCAGGGCTCCACGTCCGTCTCATCGATGCCCCAGAAGGCGATCTCTTCCTCGTACAGGGGTCCGCACACGTCGGCCGGGCAGTGCAGTTTCCCCGTGCGGTAGTAGTTGAGGATGTGAGCGAAGACGGCCGGGTGGCGATCGAAGAAGAACTCGCCCGCTTTGGGGTCGTAGTCGAAATTGGCGAAGGCGCCGGGTTCGGTGAGCCATGCCAAGCGAGTGCCGGGCAGGGTCTTCAGGGTGCTCCGGTACGTTTCGTGTCTAGTCCCTCCCACGTTTATCACGATGCGATCGTTGTCGTCGCCCTTGCCCATCTCCTCGATCAGACATGTCGCGGAGGGAGGTCTCTTTCCTGGGGTGCCGCCGCGGGAGGTGGAGACGTGCACTGGGCTAATCATTCAGCACCGCGGATAGCGGCCAGGCATCTGTCCGGCGCCTTCTCCCCGCCTCTTTCCTCCTCCCCCCTCCTGCGCCGACTTCTCTCTATCTCTCCTCTCTCTCTGTCTCTCTCTTTCCTTCTCCCTCCCAACACTAACCAGCACCGTCTCCAGCGCCAGCGATCGGATCGGTTTCCCTTCACGATCGATCGATCAGGTGTTGCGTTCACATTTGTCCGGCTTGCTTGCAGGGCCGCCGCTGCTGAAAGGAGGCGAGCTGGAGGACAAGACGGCGCATTGGAAGGCGGAGCTGACTCTCCTCCGCTGGCAACAGCGCTGCGCAGCCGTGAATTCAGGTCCTCTCTACCATCACCCCCCCCCCCCTCTCCCGCCCCTTCCCCCCCTCCCTCCCCTTCACCACTCCCTCCCCTTCACCATCACCGCCACCTTCATGCACCGTGCTTGGTCCCTGAGACCGAGACAGCCGTCAGAAGGTTTGTTTCCTAAGCCTCACCGATATAGAGCTGTTCTCCCAACCAATACTGCCCATAAATGTTGATGCTTTGCATTCTGTCCTAATCCATGGCATTTTTTGAGACCATGTTTAAGATTATAAAAAAGGCATAAGAGTTTTAGGTAGAAAGGGAAAATGACGGTTTGACAAAACCAACCATAAACACAAGCCACACACGGTCACTGGTGCATCGGCAAATTTACATAGTTGTCCTCACATACGCTGCTCCCTCTGCAGATACAGAAACATACACAAAATAGGGACAAACACGTACTGCATAATGTGTAGACATATGGCTGTGTAGACATATGCCTGTGACATATCTGCAGTGCCGGCGCAAGACACGCACGCACGGCCTTCAAGCTTTTGACAAAGATAATTTTTTACTGCTCAATGGAGCCGAGGGCCAATTCCACAAGGAGATTCCGAGCGCGCCAACAATACTTCTGCTGTACGGCCCACTGTCGATCGTACAGACTCCATATTTCAGAGGTCGTTACAGTTACTGTTATAGTATATCAATTTCAGTGTAACTCAAAATGGTATTAATAACTATCGGGAATGGATTCAGAGGTATCAAGGGATTCAGACAAAATGTTATCCTGTAAAAGAAGTCATTTCAGTTTCTGAAAGTCATCAGAAATACAAGATGGATTTTTGCCATCTTTAACACTTGGCAAGGACGTGCTGGTTTGTATCACACACAAGTAGCTCTCGCTTCGAAGAGCTGTTTTGTGCCTTGTGCCTTACTTACATTGCATCTTGCTTAAGGAATTCAATGAACATTTTGTTTTGTTCGTGTCTTGTGATGTGAGAGTCTTCCCTTTCATATTTATTTTGGCTATTAGAATAATACAGTGGAATCATTTTTACATTAGTGAAATTAGTCAGAATGTTTCCCCTTTTTACATATGGGCTATGTGTATGTTGGTAAGTGCATTACTGAAAGTTATAGAGTCATACAACACAGAAACAGACCCTTCGGCTCAACTTGCCCAAGTCAATCAAGATGGCCATGTTCACCAGTCCCACCTGCCTGCATTTGGCCCATATTCCTCTAAACCTTTCCCATCTGTGTACCTGCCCAAATGTCTTTTTAATGTTGTAATAGTACATGTCTTAACTATCTCTTCTGGCAACTCATTCCATATACCCCAACCACCCTCAAGTGCATTACCTGTTCTGCGCATTATATTGGACAGCAGCATAGTTGATCAGGGAAGTGACCAACATTCAGCTTTGCAAACAGTTCCATCATTGGTCTTTCTAAGTGCAGCAGCATCTATCTGTTAATGATTCTGTGATCTGACCATGATAGCGCCCAGGCTCCAAAGGGATATCAGAGACAGATTTATCATTGGAGAGTAGCCAACACTCTGACCTTTGACTGACAGCCTGCACCTAAAAAAATATTTCAGTAATAAAACACAAAACGCTGAAGGAACTCAACAGATCAGGCAATATTTGTGGAGGAAATGGACAGGTGATATTTTGTGGTGGACCCCTCCTCCAGACTGTGGTGGACCCCTCCTCCAGTCAGACCTGTCTTGAGTCTGAAGAAGGGTCCTGGCCCAAAATGTGGTTGTCCATTTTCATGGATGTTGCCTCAGCCACTGTCAGGCAAAGTGTTGGAACACTTTGCCTGACAGTGGCTGAGGCAACATCCATGAAAATGGACAACCACATTTTGGGCCAGGACCCTTCAAAGTGTTCCAACACTTTGTATTTTGCTCAAGATTCCAACCAATGCATTTTATTGTGTCTCCTTATTTCAGGAATAGGAAGAAATCTTTTCATTGTCGTAGAAAGCATAGACATACCACCACTCAGATAATTATATTGGACAGCAGCACAGTTGATCAGGGAAGTGACCAACATTCAGCTTTCCAAACAGTTCCATCATTGGTCTTTCTAAGTGCAGCAGCATCTATCTGTTAATGATTCTGTGATCTGACCATCACAGAGGGTAGATCAACCTGTTTGAATGGTATTTCCAACACCTTCCATCATTTATCCATGTACTCTGCTGCATTAACCACAATTTAGAATAATCACCATGGATTCTTTAGCAGCATCTCGCTCCACTAAACTGTATCACATATAAAAAATGAAATCATAACAAGGATGCTTTGAGCCCTAAGAGCATTTAGTAGGGTTTTTTAAGACAATTTTTTTTAAAATGTCCTACTGTGAGTAAAATTGTGTGTTTGGACTGAAATCTTCAATGGTGTTTTATATATAGTGGCCAATAGACAATAGACAATAGCTGCAGGAGTAGGCCATTCAGCCCTTCGAGCCAGCACCGCCATTCAATGCGATCATGGCTGATCACTATCAATCAGTACCCCGTTCCTGCCTTCTCCCCATACCCCCTCACTCCGTTATCCTTAAGAGCTCTATCCAGCTCTCTCTTGAAAGCATCCAACGAACTGGCCTCCTCCACTGCCTTCTGAGTGAATCAACCTAGTGAACCTACGCTGCACGCCCTCAATAGCTAGAATATCCTTCCTCAAATTTGGAGACCAAAACTGCACACAGTACTCCAGGTGCGGTCTCACCAGGGCCCGGTACAACTGTAGAAGGACCTCTTTGCTCCTATACTCAACTCCTCTTGTTACGAAGGCCAACATTCCATTGGCTTTCTTCACTGCCTGCTGTACCTGCATGCTTCCTTTCAGTGACTGATGCACTAGGACACCCAGATCTCGTTGAACATCCCCTCTTCCTAACTTGACACCATTCAGATAATAATCTGCCTTTCTATTCTTACTTCCAAAGTGAATAACCTCACACTTATCTACATTAAACTGCATCTGCCATGTATCCGCCCACTCACACAACCTGTCCAAGTCACCCTGCAGCCTTATTGCATCTTCCTCACAATTCACACTACCCCCCAGCTTAGTATCATCTGCAAATTTGCTAATGGTACTTTTAATCCCTTCATCTAAGTCATTAATGTATATCGTAAATAGCTGGGGTCCCAGCACCGAACCTTGCGGTACCCCACTGGTCACTGCCTGCCATTCCGAAAGGGACCCATTTATCCCCACTCTTTGCTTTCTGTCTGTCAACCAATTTTCTATCCATGTCAGTACCCTACCCCCAATACCATGTGCTCTAATTTTGCCCACTAATCTCCTATGTGGGACCTTGTCGAAGGCTTTCTGAAAGTCGAGGTACACCACATCCACCGACTCTCCCCTGTCAATTTTCCTAGTTACATCCTCAAAAAATTCCAGTAGATTTGTCAAGCATGATTTCCCCTTCGCAAATCCATGCTGACTCGGAATGATCCTGTTACTGCTATCCAAATGCTCAGCAATTTCGTCTTTTATAATTGACTCCAGCATCTTCCCCACCACTGATGTCAGACTAACTGGTCTATAATTACCCGTTTTCTCTCTCCCTCCTTTCTTAAAAAGTGGGATAACATTTGCTATCCTCCAATCCACAGGAACTGATCCTGAATCTATAGAACATTGAAAAATGATCTCCAATGCTTCCACTATTTCTAGAGCCACCTCCTTCAGTACCCTGGGATGCAGACCATCAGGCCCTGGGGATTTATCAGCCTTCAGTCCCATCAGTCTACCCAAAACCATTTCCTGCCTAATGTGGATTTCCTTCAGTTCCTCCATCACCCTAGGTTCTCCGGCCCCTAGAACATTTGGGAGATTGTGTGTATCTTCCTCAGTGAAGACAGATCCAAAGTAACGGTTTAACTCGTCTGCCATTTCTTTGTTCCCCATAATAAATTCCCCTGCTTCTGTCTTCAAGGGACCCACATTTGCCTTGACTATTTTTTTCCTCTTCACGTACCTAAAAAAACTTTTGCTATCCTCCTTTATATTATTGGCTAGTTTACCCTCGTACCTCATCTTTTCTCCCCGTATTGCCTTTTTAGTTAACCTGTAGTTTTCATAAATTCATAGGTTCTAGGAGCAGAATTAGGCCATCATGTCTACTCTGCCATTCATTCGTGGCTGATCTCTCTTTCCTTCTCAACCCCATTCCCCTGCCTTCTCCCCATAATTCTTGACACTCTTACTCATCAAGGATCTGTCAATCTCTGCCTTAAAAATATCCATTGACTTGGCCTCCACCGCCTTCTGTGGCAATGAATTCCACAAATTCACCACCCTCTGATTAAATAAATTCCTCCTCATCTCCTTTCCAAGGTACGTCCTTTTATTCTGAGGTTATGGCCTCTGGTCCTAGACTCTCCCACTAGTGTAAACATCCACCAGTGTGTTCTATATTAGCACAGTTCTTTAATTTTGTCATTGAATATTATCCATTATTTATTGTCAGTTATAGATTGTGGTTTATCTATTGAGAGCTGTACATATGTGCATTGCATATTTGTTCTTTATGTCTTGTTTCCAAATTGCATAATGGGTCAGATCTTACTACATCAGCCCACCACCTGGAGCCTTCACTCAGAGTGCCCACACTCCTACAGTGCATTCAGAAAGTATTCAGACCCCTTCACTACATTACAGCCTTATTTTTAAATTGATTAAATTCTTTTTTTTTTATCATCAATCTACACACAATACCCCATAATAAAAAAGCAAAAACAGGTGTTTAGAAATTTTTGCAGTGTAATTTAAAAAAAAAACTGAAATATCACATTTACATAAGTATTCAGACCCTTTGCTATGACACTCAAAATTGACCGTATGTTCACCCTGTTTCCATTTATTATCCTTGAGATGTTTCTACATCTTGATTGGACTCCACCAGAGGTAAATTAAATTGATTGGACATGATTTGGAAAGGCATACACCTATCTATATAAGGTCCCACAGTTGACAGTGCATGTCAGAGCAAAAACCAAGCCATGAAGACGAAGGAATTGTCCGTAGACATCCGAGACAGGATTTTGTCGAGACGCAGAACTGGAGAAGGGGATAAAACAATTTCTGCAGCATTGCAGGTCCAGAAGAGCACAGTGGCCTCCGTCATTCTTAAATGGAAGAACTTTGGAACCACCAGGATTCTTCGTAGAGTTGGCCCCCCGGCCAAACAGAGCATTTGGGAGAGAAGGGCCTTGGTCAGGGAGGTGACCAAGAACCCGATGGTCACTCTGCCAGAGCTCTGGAGTTCCTCTGTGAATATGGTAGAACCTTCCAGATGGACAACTATATCTGCAGCACTCCACCAATCAGGCCTTTATGGTAGAGTGGCCAGACGGAAGCCACTCCTCAGTAAAAGGCACATGGCAGCCCGCTTGGAATTTGCCAAAAGGCACCTAAAGGACTCTCAGATCATGAGAAACAAGATTCTCTGGTTTGGTGAAACCAAGATTGAACTCTTTTGCCTGAATGTCAAGCGGCACCGCTCATCACCTGGTCAATACCATACCTACGGTGAAGCATGGTGGTGACAGCATCATGCTGTGGGGATGTTTTTCAGCACCAGGAACTGGGAGACTACTCAAGATTGAGGGAAAGATGAATGGAGCAAAGTGCAGAGAGATCCTTAATGAAAACCTGCTCCAGAGCTACTGGACCTCAGTCTGGTGCGGAGGTTCATCTTCCAACAGAGCAATGACCCTAAGCACACAGCCAAGGCAACGCAGGAGTGGCTTCATGACAAGTCTGTGAATGTCCTTGAGTGGCCCAGCCAGAGCCCGGACTTGAACCCGATCGAGCATCTCTGGAGGGACCTGAAAATAGCTGTGTATCGACGCTCCCCATCCAACCTGACAGAGCTTGAGAGGATCTGCAGAGAAGAATGGGAGAAATTACCCAAATACAGGTGTGCCAAGCTTGTAGCATCATACCCAAGACGACTTGAGGCTGTAATCGCTGCCAAAGGTGCCTCAACAAAGTACTGAGTAAAGGGTCTGAATACTTATGTAATTGTGATATTCTTTTTAATTACTTTGCAAAAATTTCTAAACACCTGTTTTTGCCTTTTTATTATGGGGTATTGTGTGTAGACTGATGATTTTTTTTTTTTTAATCCATTTTAAAATAAGGCTGTAACGTAGCAAAATGTGGAAAGAGTGAAGGTGGTCTGAATACTTTCTGAATGCACTGTATCTGACTTCTGCAGAACACAGCCATGGATCTAGTCAGCATCTGGGTTAACTTTAGCAAGATCCAGACAAGAAACAGGTCTTCAATTGTGTACTGCAAAAGTCTAAATCTTGGGTTGTTTCCGATGATGTTTGTCAGAAGGCGAAGCTACGATAAAAGCTTTATGTTCTCTCAAAGCTCTCGTGGATTCAAACAGTTCTTTTAATGTCTCTGACTGTCAGAAACATAGTGGATAATTAATATTAAAATAAACAATTTAAAAACTAAAAAAAAAGAAAACACATAAAGCACTTGATTTAACACAACTGCCATTTCCTTTCTACTCTCCTTTCAGAAATCCAAGAAGGCAGTCTGGCCAAGCAGTGGGTCAACAGTAAGTCAGTAAAGATGAGGAAATATTGTCACTGGATCTGATGCTCCCAGCCAACATCAGAAGGACAAATCGCCTCAGAGGTGGGATTGGCACATGGTGAGTCATTAAAATAACACCCAGAAAACAGGTTCTATGCAGCTGAATTTTACACCTTTTGTTCAGTAACATCTCTTCAAATATTACAGCTGGTTTCTCAATAAGATTTATTCTCTGCTTGCCTCCCTCATCTTCTACATTGAGTAGCCCTTCCTTCATCTCACCTCCTTTTATTCTCTTCCTCTCTTTGTACTTAAAACCTCATCCACTCCCCTCCTAACTGCCTAACATCACTGTCCATGTTCTCCAGAGATGCTGCCTGGCCTGCTGAGTTATTCTGGCACTTTGTGCCCTTTTCTGATCATTTCTTCTTGCATCTTCTTTTCATTTCGGCAAAATAAAATAATTGAAAAATAAAGCTCACAAATCCTTTACCAGTACATTTCCAATTCTCAACTCTTTAGTTTATAGCTGACTATTTATCACTGGTCTACTATCCTCTCCGATTTTGACTATTTTTACCAAGGTACACCCACAATTTCACACATAAAGTCATAGAATTACACAGCATAGAAACATTGCCCCCCTGCATCTATATTGACCATCAGGCCTTACCTGCACTCTTACCTGCATTCATTCCATATCCCTCTGTGCACTGCTCATTCAAGTATCTGTTGGCAGCACGGTATCTGGGGGTGGCATGGTGACACAATGGTAGAGTTGCTGCCTTACAGCGCTTGCAGCGCCGGAGACCCGGGTTCGATCCCGATTACGGGTGCTGTCTGTATGGAGTTTGTACGTTCTCCCCGTGATCTCGTAGGTTTTCTCCGAGATCTTTAGTTCCCTCCCACACTCCAAAGACGTACAGGTTTGTAGGTTAATTGGCTTGGTGCATGTGTAAATTGTCCTTAGTGTGTGTAGGGATAGTGTTAATGTGTGGGATCACTGGTCCGCGGACCCAGTGTCAGAAGGGCCTGTTTCCGCACTGTATCACTAAACTAAACTAATGTCAATCTGCCAAGATGCCTCCTCAATGTTGTTTTGTTTTTGCCTCCACCATTTCCTCAGACACCTCATTCCAAATGCTTACTACTGTTCGTATGAAACATTTACCCCCTAGTTTTCATTTAAACCTCTTCTTTCTCTCCTCAAACCTACGACCTCTAATTTTAGGCACCCTTTCTATGGGACACTGGCTATCCACCCCATCAATGTATCTTATAATTTTACTTATGTTTATCATGCTATCTCTCAGTCTCCTTTGTGGCAGGAAAAACAGACCAAGCCTAACCAACCCCTCCAATCCAGGTAACATCCTTGCAGTTCTCTTCTGATTCCTTGATGACCATTGACATTTTTCCTAACAACATAGAAAAAGCCCACGCCAGCTCACAGAGCAATCCCATTCTCTCACCAGTATCCCTATTCTCCCTGCATTTCATTCAGTTAACGCCACCCCCTCCCCCTCACTTACAGCCTGGGGGAAATATGCAATGGCCAATTCACCATCCATCCTGTTTGTCCTTGAGATGTGGGAGGAAACTGGAGGATGTTGGTGTGGGGGTGGGGGGGGGGGGGGTTGGGGGGGGAATCTCATGCAGTCCTAGAGGGAATGGAGAAACTCCACATTGACAGCACTGGAGGCCAAGGTCCAAGCTTGTTTACTGGAATTGTGAAGCCACAGCTATAAGTTGCACCATGGTTCTGTCCCATGTTAAACCACTTTAAACCAAACACTCTGAAGGGTCTTGACCCAAAATGTCATCCATTCCATCTCTCCAGAGATGCTGCCACTGAGTTACTTCAGCATTTTTTGTCTATCTTCAGTCTAGACCAGCATCTGCAGTTCCTTCCTACACATTAAACCAAACATTCATAGATGCGGCTGGATTAAACATTATTTCCCAACATCATCACACCCACCAACACAAAGAGTTTGGAGTCACACGGAACTGCAGATGTTGGAACCTTGTTGAGTAGAACACAAGGTGCTGGAGGAACTCTGTGGGTCACACAGCATCTGTGGAGGGAATGGATAGACGATGTTTTGGGCCAGGTCCCTCCTTCATACATGAAGTTAATGAGATCAAGTTAATGGGACCATGTTTTCCCCAAAACCACATGCTATCCTTTTTCTAAATTACATGCTTCACTTGATTCCTTACCATCTCTTGCCTTGCCCTGTATAGGTTCATCATGACCATGAGATCCACTTCCTGTTCACACAATCATTTTACAACCATTCAGTTGGCCAACCTATTTCCCCATTGTTAGCTGATTTTGTTAATGCTTCCCTCTCTTTGCTTATGGTCCTCACCACTTTCAAATCCATCATCATTCTCACCAGGAACTCCCCATTCCCCCAAACCCCTTGCAATGGCTGCGTCGCCAACAGTCTGTCTGTCCTTCCCTTTTTTGTGTCTGTTTTGTATGTGTTACATGTATGTTTTTTAGTGTTCTTTAGCTTGTTTTATGTGGGGGAGGGGAGTTTGGGGAAACTTTTTCTAATCTCTTACCTCGAAGGAGATGTGATGTTTTCCGTATCATATCTCCGTCCGCACTGCGGCCTTACATCGTGGAGTTGAGATGGCCTTTGCTGGAGATCGACCGGGAGCTCCAAGGCGGGAGCCTGCGGACTTACCATCACGGAGCTCGCGATCCCTGTGGGGGGTCATCTTTGGGGCTCCAACCGTGGGAGCCCGCAGTCTCTGGTTAGAGACCGACATCAGAGACCAAGCCGCAGGAGTTTTGACTGCCCCGACACGTGAGTTGCGATCACCCCGACGCAGGAGTTTTGATCGGCTCGACGCGGGGGCCTTGACCGCCTGCTGCGGGGGCTTTGATCGCCCCGACTGATGATGGTTCGACTGGCCCGACCATGGGAGAATAAAGAGGAAGGAGATTGGACCTTATTGCCTTCCATCACAGTGAGAAAGGTGGGGAATCCGCTGTGGTGGATGTTTATGTTAACTTTTATGTAGTTGTGCATCTTGTTGCTTCTCTTTTAGTATAGCTGTATGGTAATCCGAATTTCACTGTCCCTTAATTAGTGCACGTGACAATAAACTGACCTTGAAACCTTGAAAAGTTGCATCCCCCTCTCCAACCTCACCTGCCTGTCCTTGATGCCATCATTGCTTTCCAAATCCATGCTCAATTTATCCTCAACTGTACATCCAAATCCTTTCTGTCTCATTTCCTGCCACATCTTATTATTATCTAAATCACCAGGACATTCTTTTGAACCTCAACTGCAATTAAATAACTAACCTAGGGCAGCACGGTGGTGCAGTGGTAGAGTTGCTGCCGTACAGCACCCGAGACTCGAGTTTGATCCTGACTACAGGTGCTGTCTGCACGGAGTTTGTACGTACTCCTCGTGACCACGTGGGCTTTCTACGGGAGCTGTCTTCCTCCCGCATTCCGGAGATGTACAGGTTTGAAAGCTAATTGACTTCAGTAAAAAAAATTGTTAATCGTCCCTAGTGTGTCGGATAGTGCTAGTGAACGGAGATCACTGATCGGTGTGGACTCGGTGGGCCAAAGTTTCTGTTTCAGCACTGTATCTCTAAACTAAGCTAAACTTTCTTCATCTTCCTCATCCTATCTGCGGTATTCACCAAAATACACCGCACTGTCCTCTTCCATTGATGGGTCTGCCCTTGCTTGGTTTTGTTCTTATTTTATCCAACACATAATTAATGTATTACTAGCAGTGGCATTGTTGCACAAACCCTTGGATTCCCTTTAGCCCACTTCCACTTTTCATCTGCAATGTATTCATTGGCACAATATTGGGCTGCAGGTTCCATGTGTATGCTGATCGCACTAAGAATGATCTCGCTATGAACCATTCATCAGGTTTGCGACAGGTTACTTCACATGTAATGCCAAATGAGCTGAAATTTCCTCCAACTGAATAAGAATAAAGCCCCTGTCGTGGAACTACATTCTTATGAGTTTAGAAGAATGAGGGAAGACTTTTTGAAACAAATAAGATCAAATGGAACCTTAATACCCTAGGTATTGAGATGTTTCCACTCATTGCAGAGTATCAAGTGATGGGACCTGATTATAAGATGATGGGGCGGGTCATTTAAAAACAGTAGGAACTTCTTGCAGAAGGTGGTGAATCTACTGGAAGTACTTTGCTCTGGAGGATTGTGAAGGCTGGATCACTGGAGGTATTAAAGAGAAGGTTGATCAGGGTATAGAAGGCTGTAGGAAAGTGGCACAGAAGAGGTGTTAGGGTCTGTAGCAGCTCTATGATAATGTTGAAAGGCAGGGTAGGCTTAAGGAGCCGGGGGTGTCCTATATTCTTGTGTCCTCACACCTAACTCAGGTCATTTTCCACCATACCTATCCAGACAATTGACTGAAGTTGGCCCAGCATTCTTGGCATCGAGTCTGACACACTGAATTTTATCACTATAACCAAATATGCCTATTGCCAACTGTGTACCACTGTGTGCCTTCACCCCTGGCAAGTCGCCACCTACTTAATCCCACATCTCTCTATATTTTATTTGGGATTGATTACACCAACACATTACTGGCCAGCCCTCCATTTTCTACTTTCACTAGCCTGCATTCATCATAATACTACTGCCCTTTCTCGCTCGCTCCAAGTCTCACCTCATCCAGTACACCTTTGCTCGCTGATCTGCACTGGTAATTCTCTGACAACACCATCATCCACCCATCCCATCCTGCCTCCTTAATCCCCTTAACAGTACCTTTCTACAGCTCTCCACACCTGCTAAATCCATTTGATCCTCCTGTATTCCCCCTCATGTATATTTATTAATGACTCTATTGTTAATGGCCATGCATTTCTCTCTCTATCTCACACTCTCTCTCCTCTCTCTCACTCACTTTCTCACTCACTCTCTCTCTCTCTCTCTCTCTCTCTCTCTCTCTCTCTCTCTCTCTCTCTCTCTCTCTCTCTCTCTCTCTCTCTCTCTCTCTCTCTCCCTCTCTCTCTCTCTCTCTCCCCCCCCCCCTCCCCCCCTCTCTCTCCTCCCTCCCTCTCTCCCTCCCTCTCTCCACTCCCCCTTCAAAAGGCTCATTAAATCTACCTCTGATCAAGCTTGTGACCATCAGTCCTGGACTTTTTTTTGTTTAATAACATAATATGTTGGAGGTGCTAAATAAATGCAAGATGCTGTTATTGCAGTTGTTTATGGTGCGTTGGAAGGAACACTGATATTTATAGTAGGACTTAGAAAGAACACTGATGCTGACGTGGAATAGGGAAGAATCACGAGGATGGTAATGAGATATTGTAGTGATAGTGATGAGGTTATGACAGATTGAGAGATCGCTAATAGTGATAATGCTATTATAGATGATGCTGGGGGATACATTAAAACCGACTTCCGACTGAGCTGGAAGAGAGCACAGATTTTAGTAGCAACTAGACCAAGTGGACCCGTTGGGCCCAAACCTCTCCTGCAGCACCCTCTCCTCCCTCCCCCCCTCTGGTGCAGCACCCTCTCCTCCCCCCCTCCCCCCCCCCCCCTCTCCCCTCCCCCTCTCCCCTTCCCTCTCCCTCCTCTACCCCCGTCCCCCTCCCCTCCCCCCTTCTCCTCCCCTTCCCCTCCACCCTCCCCTCCCCCACTCCAATCCCCCTCAACCCCCCTTATCCTCCATCCTCCCCCTCCCTCCCTCCCTCCCTCCCTCCCTCCCTCCCTCCCTCCCTCCCTCCCTCCCTCCCTCCCTCCCTCCCTCCCTCCCTCCCTCCCTCCCTCCCTTCCTCCCCTCGCCCTCCCCCTCGCCCTCCCCTCGCCTTCCCCCTCCCCTTCCCCATGCATTTCATCCCCTCAACCCCCCTTATCTTCCTCCTACCCCCTCCTACCCCCCTCCCTCCCTTCCCCCTCCCTCCACCCCCCCTCCCCCCCCTCCCTCCCTAGGAGATAGATTTAAACTTTAAAATGTGAATAACTTAAAAAATATAACACCGATTTCAATGAAACTTCTTCCATTAGCACCAAAGGGACGACGGTGAGTAAGGTGGGCCTAACATTGTCGCGCTATCATGTACCATTTTGGCTGAAGTTCAGGAACAAATAAACAAACAAATTGAGAGTTTTAGTATATAGATGAGGCAAGGGTGGGGCCATGGTGCTGAAAAAAATAAAATACCACAACAAGATTTTATTCTTTGGAGCGCAGGAGGCTGGGGGGTGATCTTATAGAGGTATATAAAAATTACACAGGGAATAGTGTGAATGCACAGAATCTTTTACCAAGAGTAGGGGAATCAAGAACCAGAGTACATAGGTTTAAGGTGAGAGGGGAAAGATTTAAA
Organism: Rhinoraja longicauda; assembly: GCF_053455715.1. NCBI lineage: Eukaryota > Metazoa > Chordata > Chondrichthyes > Rajiformes > Arhynchobatidae > Rhinoraja > Rhinoraja longicauda. The sequence continues at coordinate 7,101 of NW_027601885.1, read as the reverse complement.
AGGCCAACGTTTTCACTCAGAGGGTGGTGAGAATATGGAACGAGCTGCCAGATGAGGTAGTTGAGGCAGGTATTATAACAATATTTAGAAGACATATGGTCAGGTATACGGATAGGAAAGATTTACAGGGATATGCGCCAAACACAGGCATAGATGGGGATTTTGGTCGGCATGGGCAAGTGAGCTGAAGCGCCTGTGCATGACTCTTTGACTCTACGACTCGATGACAGGAGTGATTATTAAAGTTGGTAATGAAAGGTTGAGAGTTTATGAGGGCTGCATCTGGGCTCAGTAACAGCTAGTAATCTTTCTTATTATCCCAATAATAAAAAGATGGTGGTATTGTTGGGGATGTTGAGAGAAATCACCAAAATCTTGACAGACAGGGATATTAAATGTGGTTCCTGGTCGGGTCAGACTAGGAGGGAGGACTGATCCACATAGTAAAGAGAATGGGAGGGATTGCTGGAGCTGGTTGTGAAGGAGATTCAGATTCCCGGGCTGCCCAGACAGCTTTAGCCAAAGTCATCATTAACGTTCCATGCAATCAAAGATGCACCTGTGAAGGAACCATTGTTCACACTCAACATCAGTTGAATGTCCCATGTACAATGCAGACCAGTGCCCTGAGAGTGTGCAGGGTGCATTTTGGATCATAATTCAACTCTACTGCTGCTGGGAATTTTAATTCATTAAATCGGTACCCAAACTGAGAGCTGATAGCTTCTTAAATCTGCACAGACCCACACTTCTGGCTGCCTGTTTTCCAGGCAAAAAAAATATTTTCTGGTTTGGGAGAAATATGGATGGCCCTGTGGGCAGCTACTGAAGGAAGGGGAGAGATTAAAGGATATATGCATTAATATCTCAGGGGAAATCTACTGGAACCGGACTGGCCCCCAGCTGTTTATTGTACTTCAGGTTTTTATTCTTGGACATGCAGCGACTGTATTTCTGAAAAGAGATTCACTAATTGTATAGTCTAGGTTCCAGCCCTGGCTATACCAGATACTGTACAACACAGCCTTGAACATATACACAACCAAGGGAAAAGGCGTCTGCTAAATCCCACAAATGCATTATGCACACACATGTGTGTCAGTATCTCTTTGTGTATGTGTTTGTGGTGTGTTTGTGTTTGTTTTCATGTAAGAGAGAGGGAGAGGGAGAGAGAGGGAGAGGGAGAGGGAGAGAGGGAGAGAGGGAGAGAGGGAGAGAGGGAGAGAGGGAGAGAGGGAGAGAGGGAGAGAGGGAGAGAGGGAAGAGGGAGAGAGGGAGAGAGGAGAGAGGGAGAGAGGGAGGGAGAGGGAGAGGGAGAGGGAGGAGGGGAGAGGGAGAGGGAGAGGGAGAGGGAGAGGGAGAGAGAGGGAGAGGGAGAGGGAGAGAGGGAGGAGAGGGAGAGAGGGAGAGAGGGAGAGAGGGAGAGAGGGAGAGGGGAGGAGAGGGAGAGGGAGAGGGAGAGGGAGAGGGGAGAGGGAGAGGGAGAGTGAGAGGAGAGGGAGAGGGAGAGGGAGAGGGAGAGGGAGAGGGAGGGAGAGGGGAGAGAGTGAGAGGGAGAGGAGAGGGAGAGGGAGAGGGAGAGGGAGAGGGAGAGGGGAGAGAATGTTTGAAATCATAAATAAACAAGGACATCCTGGTGATGAATCTCAGTAAGGCAGAGTCAGCTCTTTCCACGCCATCTCCGTTCCCTCACATCCAAAATATCCACACTGTGTTTATAAGGATTAAGGGATGCAACATAAATGAACAACTTACTATTAGCATTTGTTTGGCACAATTATTGTACAGCTCCTGCAAACAAGTAAAGCAAGAAACATATGTCAGAGGGCAGAAATCTAAGCAGAGATATACAGTATATGTGTCCAGAACAGCAGGTAGCTTTGTGGATCTTCTAACATTGGCAGACTGAGGCATGTTGGTTTGCACAGCAACCCCTTTCAGAGCAATAGGTTCAATATATTATGATGACCTAGTGAAACATAACTATGCATGTGTGCATCTGGCTAGTACATGAATAGGTAATAAAGGACGTATTGTTGGTCCTCTGTAGTGTGCTGCCAGGAGTAGCCATGACACCCACTCCTCAGACTGATTGTAATAGAGGAAGAAAAGCTGGAAAAGTGATGTGGGATGGCGGAACAAGCCTGGCAAGTGATAGGTGGATAGAGGTAAGGGGGGAGGTTAATTGACAGATGGGTGGTCAGTGACAAAGGCTAGAGATGAAAGGGGGTCAACAGGCTATCAGATAAGGAGAGAAGAGTGAAATATAAAGCCAGAGGGAGAGATAAAGGAGGAACAGAACAGGGGAGGGGGTAGGTTGTGACAAAATGTTGCACCCTCTGTGCAAAAAAAAATTCCCCCGCACAACTCCTTTAAACTTTGCCCCTCTTACCTTAAAGCTATGCCCTCTATTATTTGATTTTTCCATCCTGGGAAAAAGGTTCTGGCTGTCTACCCTATCTATGCCTCTAATAATTTTATATATTTCTATTGGATCTCCCTGCAGCCTTTGGCATTCCAGAGACAATAATCCAAGTCTGCCCAACCTCTCCCTGTAGCTAATACCCCCTAATCCAGGCATGATTCTGGTAAACCACCTCTGTACTCTTTCCAATGCCTCCACATCCTTTCTGTAATGAGGCAACCAGAACCAATAATCTCAATGCGGCCTAACCAAAGTCCCATAAGCTGTATCATGACTTCAATCCTGCAACTTGATAATCATAGAAACATAGAAACATAGATAATAGGTGCATTTGGCCCTTCGAGCCAGCACCGCCATTCATTGTGATCATGGCTGATCATCCGCAACCAGTAACCCGTGCCTGCCTTCTCCCCATAATCCTTGATTCCGCTAGCCCCTAGAGCTCTATACAAATCATGTAAATAATTTCCACAAAAAGTTCTTTAAAAAGTGGTATTGATGTACTTTCCTAATGGAAGGAAATAAGTAGGATTTTGTTGTCAGGAAAAAAATGTTCCTCTGGTACCCTGTTTAAAAAAGTCCAAGGTTTCATTAGCTGAAACCTGTATTTCAGTGTACAGTGGCTGTATTTCACTCTATACTTATCATCCCTCAGTATGACAGTGTTAATTAAAACACAACTCAGAGAATGCTTAACACCAGTAAATAATTATTTTCTATTTAGAATACAGATTACAAAACAGCCATTTAGGGCTACTTTTCCCCAACTTTGTTTCCCCTCCCTTCACCGTGTGCTATTAACATGTTGGAAAGTGGTTCTAACCCAGATTCAAAACAGATCCCTGGTTTGATCCCCCCTGCAATTGCCAGAGTGCTCTGATTTCAGTGACTCTTTGCATGGTAGCAGAGAAATTCACCCAAGGTTCTGTCCTTTTCACCCTCTGACGGCTTGTAAGAAAATAGGCATTCTGTGCGAGATTGGTTGAAGTCAGCATCCAGCATAACTTAAAATAGAGTTATAGTCATACAGCATGGAAGCAGGCCAATCAGCCCATCAAGTCCACGCCGAACATCGATCATTTGTTCACACTAGTTCAATGTTATTCCACTTTTGCATTCACTCCCTACAGAGCAGGTGGCAATTTACAGGGGACAACTAATCTACAAGCCTGCACATCTTTGGGGTGTGGGAGGAAACCGAAGCACCCGGAGGAAATCCACACGGTCACAGGGCAAACATGCAATCTACACACAGACAGCCTTCGACCTCAGCATTGTACCCGGGACTCTGGTGCTGTGAGGCAGCAGCTCCACCCGCTGCATCACCGTGCCATCCTCATCTGCCACTACTTTCCTTGCTGTCCAAATCCACAGAATAGGACCAGTCCTTCTTGCTCCCATGACCTGTCTTTGGTTTATTTTCCTTCCCAAATGGCCTGACATACCTTTTAATTTTTAGATTGTTTCTCAAAGGACCGAAAGAGATCAAGTTAAAGAGGCTATTTAATTTTGGAAATATGTTCATTTTGGAACCAGCTCTATACACAATATAAAGGTTAAGATACCAGTCTATGTTAAAATTAACCTTACTGAATATTGGTTGCTAATTTAACTCCATTCTGTCTAAATTAGTCTACTGTAGTGATCAGTGTAGTGTATTTACTGCTTATGATGGAGCTTTCCCAACGAATACAAATTAATGTATATTTGGCGAATACTTCCATTCAGACTCCAAGCTTCTAGTTTCCTTATTGTTCTAGTTGCCCACCCCAGTCTCTCTCTGTACTCCCCGACAATAAAGCTCATGGAAGATCAACAAATAGCACTCCATTATTGATACGCCATTTTACATCCTTCCAGCCTCATGATATGTTCAGCCATTTCAATTCATAACCATTGGACCATTTGGTTGATGCTGATATGTCATTGTCCATTGCAGCATCTCTCGTACCTTTTATTAATTATTTTAAACTCTCTTACCTCCCACACTGTTCGTCTTGCGCCATCGTCCTCATTATTTAATCACAGAGACACAAGAGAATGCAGATGCTGGAATCTTGAGTGAAAAGCAAACTGCTGGAGGTACCCAGGGGATCAGGCAGCACCTGTGGAGACAGATGATGTTTCCACTCTGGACTCTACTTCAGATCATTCGGACGAAGGTTCCTGATCCGAAATGTTGTCTGGCCATTTCCTGTAGTGTGTAAGATAGTGTTAGTATATGGGGTGAACGCGAGTCAGCGTGGACTTGGGGGAGGGGGGGGGGGGGGCTGAAGGGCCTGTTTCCGCCCTGTATCTCTAAAGTCTAAAGTCTAAAGTAAAGTCCTTCTTTACTCTAAGGAGAACAACAACTTCTTAGTTTCGCCACTGGCTCACTGGCACCATTCTAATAAATCCCGTCTTCATATCATATCATATCATATATATACAGCCGGAAACAGGCCTTTTCGGCCCTCCAAGTCCGTGCCGCCCAGCGATCCCCGTACATTAACACTATCCTACACCCACTAGGGACAATTTTTACATTTACCCATGATGTTGAAAAACTTTGCTGAAGGCCACTCAGAATTGATCACAATTTCTATTGAAAGCTGAAGAAAGTTTTATAAAAGTTTAGCATACTTTTTTTAGTTTTCTCTTAATAAACTAAAAAATCATATATATCTTTATTAAGCAGCCTTGCTATCTTGATCTACTCCAAGAGATTTGTGGTTGTCTATTGTGTGGTACTTCAAATACTCTTTGGAAATGTATAAATCCAATATCTAGTGCACTAGCCTCAACCTACTGTGTTCCTTCCTCAAATAACTCAGTCAAGCCTAACTTGTCTTTAACAAATCGATGCCTTCATTTTTAATCTAAACTTTTCCAAATGCCTATTAATTTTGTCCTGGATTACAGGTGGATTGGCAATGATGCTGCCAAAGTTTGTTCCACCCCTTTAAATAAAGATATTAAACTGCTGACAGCATTTACGGGGATTTGAAGTCTTTATCCAGAACTGACACAATTTCTACCCTTGCTTCTTTCAGCAATCATTAATTGGTTCTTGGTCCTCCAAAATATTCCAAATGGAATTTAAACTGGAGGTGGTGGAGTATGGACTTAAGCAAGAAGGGCTTCTTGGAGAAGAAGACCTGCCTTAAATTTAGTTGTGTCTGGTTGAGTAACTATAGTAGGGTGAAGACTATTCCATGCTTTAATTGTGCGAGGGAAGAATGAATTGCTATACACATCGGTCTTGGTAGCTGGTATCTCAAATTGAATCGAATGCCCTCGTCTACTCCAGATAGATTTGGGTTTGGTGTAGATGTGGTCATCTATGTCGAGCTGACCAGGTAACCATACAGACCAGGTAACCATTAAGAAGTGTAATCCTCTAAATCATATGCTTGTTCTTTTGCCCCATCATTTATTGCTACTTCTTGTCCTTTACTGCTCCACTCAAAAGTATCAAACTCATGTGGACCTCAGCTCTAATTCCAACTTACTAAATGTGTGCCTAAAATGTACCTTTGGTCCTTTTTCATCCGGTATGGCAACGAATACTCTCTTGAACTTCTACAGGTGTACAGTGGAGAGCATATTGACTGGTTGCACCATGGCTGGTTTAGCACCTTGAACACCCAGGAATGAAGGAGATTGCAAGAAGTGGTGAACACTGCCCAGTCACTCATGGGCACTGACCTCCCCACCATTGAGGGGATCTACAAGAGACACTGCATCGAAAAGACAGCCAGCATCATCGGGAACCCACACCACCCTGGCCATGCTCTTCTTTCACTCCTGCCATCAAGAAGAAGATATAGCAACCTGTTGTGCTGCTGAAAGTAAGAATTTCATTTCTTCTATTTCGGGACATATGACAATAAAGACACTTGATTCTCTCTCTCTCTTGTGCAGCAAATATTTCCACACTTTGCACCTCATTCCCTATTTTAGATCTCCGCTGCATTTCATATATTATGCTTTACTGTAATAGTCGTCATAAATCGTCATAAATTTACGATTTACGAATATGCACTCGTCATGAATCTCATTTCTCAACCTCTATATCTTTATTTAGCTTTGGATGTCCTTCCTTAGCCCATTAAGGATTCATTGATTTTTGATTACAATCCACCTGGACCACATCCTTTTACAGTTCACTGTAGTTGGTTCACTTATTTTATATTTGGTTACACCTTGTCATTTTCCACAATCATTCCAAATCTGAAGATGTTGTGATCACTGTTCTCCAAACCATCTCCCCATGAAACTTGCTCACTTACCCTCTTAAGTCACTGAAACTACATTTCTTCTTTCCTGTTTGAGTTGGAAACACTCTGGTCAAGAAAGAAGGCAGAAAGGGGTGGAGATGTGAAGATACGACTAGTGGTGGGATCACGTTGGCACGTTGGAGGTGACGGAAATGTCCGAGAATGATATGTTGGATGTGGAGGCTGGTGGAGGGGACCAGGGGAACTCTACCCTTGTTTCCTTTGGGGGAGAGAGAGCGAGATCAGAACTATTGGACACAGAGGAAATCAACGAGTTCTGCATGGATGCAGGAGGCAGCCCCGATGCAGTCGTCGATGTAGTAGAGGGAAATTGATTGGGTCTCTGTTGAAGGAAGAACCAGACGGCATTGAGACCTTAAGAAATTCATTTCAGGTTCTCACTTGGCCCACTTGAAT